>NW_022196903.1:70240673-70242324 GCF_008632895.1 Mastomys coucha | reverse complement strand
TACATGTAGTTGTGAGTCACTTAATGTGGGTGTTAAGCACCAAACCAGGGTTATCTAAAAGAGCAGTCAGTACTCTTGACTGCTGAGCTGTCTCTTTAGCCCTTAGCCTCCATAATTAAATAAATTTTTCCTCTGTGTACTAGTCAGATTTCCCAGTGAAACTTAACTAATAGAATAAATATGTACTACAAAAGAGGGTGCAAAATATAGTCTAGGTAGTTCAACAGAACCTAGTCCAGGCTGGGAGGTTGAGAATCTGGTAGTTAGCTCCTCAGTCTATAAATCTTCATGCCTTGGCTGTCCCAATCTGGGCTTGAAGGCCTGGAAGAGAGGGCCACTGGTCTTCAGTCCATATTGTAATGATTTAAAGCATAGGTTCTGGCTGCAGTGGAAGATTACAGCAACAACTTCAACAGCAATAGTAGCAGAGATTAGATGTACGTTCTTACAAGGTACAAGGATAGACAGGCAAAAAAAAATTGCTTGTCCTCAGACATTCTTATTTCTGGGCTTATTTCTTATTCTGTTAGAATGTACTGCTCAACCCAGAAAATTTTAGCCTCTCAGTTAATTGGTCCAGGAAATGCCTTCAAACATTCCCCTAGCCATGTGTTTACTACTTGAGTCAAGATCCAAAGAAGCTCACAATAACTGTGATGGAGCTGGGATTTACCACCAAAGGCATGAAAAATCACAAAAGAAGGCTTGAGTCCCTCTGATGCCTCTCATGGTATGTCATTGTTTTCTACCAGACCTCCATCATCACTCTGATTGTAACCTGTATTGATTTGTCCAAGTCTACTTCTGCACTACCATTTTCAGGTGTGTTTTTTCCTTCAAATTCTCCTTCTCCTACTCTACTTTTCTCATTGACTTTATTTGGATTGCATAGGTTTGTATCGAGGTAGTTTTAACCTTCTTATCATTTACTCCAGTGATAGACACAGCAGTCAATAACTGTAGGCTCCAAATTTTTGGCTCATTTGCATGTATGCTCCTCTTAAACTTTCTATTGAAGCTAACAAATTGTCATAAATGAATTATCTATTTCTTTTCCCTCTAGACCTAGAGCCCATAAATTCTCAAAGTACATTTCATATTTTAAATGCGAGTTCTTGATTATTAGAAAAGGTAAGCAGCTTTTCACAAGTTAATTGGACCATAATTCATTGGATACTTTTTTAATGGAGTTGTTTATATTGTCAATGATTTACAGATCTGTATTATTGATATTAATTTTATTTTTTTTCCTTCCATTACTAAGATATACAGAGTAATAATGAGTCAGTTTCTTTATTTTTAAATGACTTTAATAATATTTTGATGAAATTATAGATTTGCATACCTATAATATTGTATTACATTTATTCATTTGTATATGTGCTTGTGTATGTGGATGTATGCATATGTACATTCTGTAGCATACATGCTTGAAAGTCAGAAAACAGTATGCGGGAGTCAGTCATCTCTTTCCATAATGTGCATCCAAGGACTCAAACTTAGGTCATAAGGTTTGGAAGCATGTTCCTTAACTATTGAGCCATCATAGCAGCCAGTTTTATGCAGTTTAAGAAAATGAGAAAAGCCGGGCAGTGGTAGCACATGCCTTTAATCCCAGCACTTGGGAGGCAGAGGCAGGTGGATTTCTGAG
>NW_022196903.1:70217655-70240565 GCF_008632895.1 Mastomys coucha | reverse complement strand
GAGAGAGAGAGAGAGAGAGAGAGAGAGAGAGAGAGAGAGAGAGAGGAAAAAGAAAATGAGAAAAGTGATCCTGTGGTATTCTTTTCTTTTCTTTTTTTATTTTATTTTATTTTATTTATTTATTTATTTATTTTATTTTTTTGGTGTTTTCAAGACAGAGTTTCTCTGTGTTGCCTGCTGTCCTGGAACTTACTCTGTAGACCAGGCTGGCCTCGAACTTAGAAATTCGCCTTTCTCTGCCTCCCAAGTGCTGGGATTAAAGGCGTGTGCAACCACTGCCCGGCTTACCCATGTTTTCTTAATAAAGTGGTCCATAAAACCTATAGTATAATATGGTGATATTGACTCTAAGATTATGTCCACCCCCATGAAGGTATTTTGTGTTTCCCTTTAACAGGCAAACTCATTTCTTTCACTCCCTTACTTCCTTTGTAGCCCATGGTAACCAGTGATCTGTTCTACATTTTTATCATTTTATAATTCCAAGAATCTTAGGTACATAAAATCATTCAATTTTTCAACTTTGACACACTAGTTGTTAATTTATACCCATCCCTAATTTCTACTGCTCTCAAAGTTATACTATCTTTTTATTTAAATTATTTTTCTTGTGTGTGTACATGTATTGTGTGTATGTGTGTGTGTGTGTGTGTATGTATTTACACGGAGTTACCACAACATACATGTGAAATCAGTTCTTTCCTACTATCTTAAGGGTTAGTGAGATAGAACTCAGGTCATCAGCTTTGATGGGCTTCATCTTTATCTTATGAGCCATCTCACTGACCTGGTACTATAATGTTATTTATATGCATAATTATTCTCAGACTTGTCCAAGCTATCTACATTAAGAGCCTATACATTTTCTTTTCTATATGGCTTTTTATACTGTGGGTGTCACACAATTTTTTTATTTACAATTTTAAAAACCAGTTGAGTTGTGCATGGTTTTTAATTTCTATGTGCAAATATATATGAAATTTATATTCAGATACTTGGTGAATATAAATTTACATTTCTCTTTGTGCTGATATTTTCTGGGAGATATCGTAGAGTTAGTTATAATTCTTAATTTGTATAGTATAATTTTCGCTGTCAAGTTATCTAGGTGCAAGTTTTTTGGGGAGTAATATTTAAATTAAAAACTCAATTTATTTACTTGTGATTGGACACTTTTGATAACCTATTCATGTTTGCTGGCCTTATATTGCAGTGTAACTCATAATTTGCATTTGGTGAATTATACCTTATTCTATTTGTTTGCTTGTTTGTTTGTTTGAGACAGATATTTCTAGCCATAACAATGCTCCAGTCTCTTCTTTCCTGGGAAGTGGTGGTCTTCCTCCTATATTTAGGATTCATTGATTTTCTTGTGACTGCAGTTCTCTAATGGCTTTAAGAAAAGTCAATATTTCCAGCTTATCTAGTCTCATCCTGATTAAAAAATTAGAAATGTGTAGCTTTCTCTGTCACCAAATTGAGGTCTTAAGATACATATAGCAGTATTTACTTTCTGGAGTATGTGCTGCAAGTAAAATATGATGATAACAATGATAGCGATGTTTAGATAAAATGTAAAAGTTCTTCCATCTGTAACAGCATCATTACTCTTGCATGAGAATCCAAGCTTGTTAATCTTCTGATAGTGCTCTGCCATTTGTCTACTGGCTTCTCCACTCACAGTTCCTCTCTAAACAAAGTTATACTCCTTAATCTCAGCATCATGTCAGATGAATTGATGTAGCTAATGGAAACTACAAGAATGAGTAGAATCATGGGTTAGGAGGGAATTACCTTATACTTTCATATTGTATACTTTAGGACAGTGGCACTCACCACAACAAGCAGAAACATAATGATTAGAACCTGAGACAATACAGATAGGTTTCCCTGGAGTAGGCTGTGAAAAGACCAATTGCATTTAGACACTTAGCATTGATCTGAGAGACTCAGACTCTTGCATACTAGAGTTTGAGAATGCTGCAACCAAATAGGAAGGTCCACCACCAGGAGGGTGTGTGTGTGTTCCAATATTTTCCACCAGGAATCATTAAAAATTTCTTCCTCCTGTTTCCATGTGTAGACATCATGATTTCATTGGTGCAGAGTGTCTAGTGGATATTAAGGAATGAGCTCCTCAAGTGATAATAATACGTAGCAAATTTGGGATTCAATGTTCTAAAGCATCTTTTAAAAAGTTATATGAACAAAGGATTTGGAACCTTGATAGAAGATTCCTTGTACTAAGTGATGATCAAGTTGAGAAACTGGTCATCCTTTTTGAGCTTCAGGTTTGGAATGAGTTAAATTCATTCCATGCCTAAAATTGCCCATGTTTATTCAGTAATAAAAAGAATTCTCTTCATGGAGTCAAAAGGCCTCATTCTTAAAAGAAATACATATTTAATGCCAGTATTTAATGAAGTCAGCCTTTTGTACAGAACTTTTTTTGCACTGTGTTTTAATTGGAATTTTAGTTGATCTTTTTGCCTTTTGACACAACTCTGAAAGTCACAGAAACGATTACTACATTGTCATCATAGCCCGAGGATTTCACATAATTCTGTTAACTTACAACTGATGGGAGCATTGAAGTGTTCCAGTAATTCAGAACATGAAGAAAAGGTCAGATGCTAAGTGACATGCTTCAAAAAATTGTGTGTGTTTGTGTGTGTGTGTGTGTGTGTGTGTGTGTGTGTGTATGTGTGTGTGTCTGTGTTTGGACAGATTGAGAAATAATTCAAAAGACTTTATAGGGAATATATTTCACATGGAGTTTTCTGCTTTTAGATATTTTTAAATATTTAAACAACTCACAAAGAGCATGATAGATTCTTATCTACCATTTATTTTTAATATTTTTTAGAATTTCATACATAAGTACTATATTTATATCATTTCCACTTACCCTCTCCAAGCCCTCTGCTACCTTTCAAATTTATAGCAGATTCTTTTTTAATTAATTTCGTTGCACACACACATACACACACACACACACACACACACACACACAAATACAAGTGCACATGCACACCATAGACCTTTCCTTCTGAGTCCATTTACTGTTGTTATAAACATACGTGTGTTTGTGTGTCTATGTGTGTGTATAAGTGTATGTGTGTGTATGGCTGATCACTTAGGTATGCATATCTTATCAGGTGCTAGTCCCAGAAAAATACTAATTACTTCTATGTATCTATACCATCTATCTATCTATCTATCTATCTATCTATCTATCTATCTATCTATCTTATGTATATCCTTTCTCATGGTATTACACTGGAAGACTCAGAGAACAAGGGCAAAAAAATGGAGTATTTCTAAAGACTTAAGTAAGTATTACTTTGAGCACTTTAATGAGGATTACACAGGGGAAAACTCAGAAAAACAAGAACAAAAAACCCCCCAAAATAAATACTTATATTCCTGATATTGCTAGAGAAGGAATCATTATATAATAATCTAGGTTCTTCTGTTACTGTGCTCTGAAACACATGTGGCTATCAGGAAAAATGATTGTATGGTGTAAAAAAAGACAAAGCAAGCAACCCAAACATGTGATAGTAAAATGCACACACACACACACACACACACACACACACACACACACACACACACTCACTCACACACCTGCAGACACAGACAGACACACCAATTTAAAACACAGCATGCATCATTGATTAGTATACTAAGGGCTCTATTGTATAAGAAATACAAAGGAGGGCACTATATTAGAGATCAATACAAATGTTGAGTCTTACTGAAATATAGATTTTAAGCATTAAACAGGTAAACAGCAAGGACTAAATATGTATGAGTCAAATATTGACAAAATTAGAGTGATTACTAAAAATTATTAAATAATATTTAAGACTTAGTCCAGTTTTGTTAAAGGAAACAAAACTCATGTAGTGATTTCATAGGGAAATACTACTTACACAGTGCAGAATCCAATCAATCTAACAGACATAGATGGCACTCTATGCATGGAAAGTGATTACATATTATTTGCAAGTTCATATGTGATTTTTCTCCAAGATAGATCTAGGTCACAAGCAAGACTGCCTATATGAATTCCTAGGCAGCTTCTAGGACAGTTGTGTACATTATATTTGTGTTATTTATATCAAACTTTGCTTTTTCCCAGAAGAATTTTCTCCTTACACAGGAGATGATGCTGGAATTAAAAATGATCAAGGGAAGCAAACAAAGAGAAGAGTGTTCTGCTGTGTACAACACATTCTTCATCTATCTTTATCTATGTGGAAAATACTTCATATTTAAGGACTGTACAACATACCAAGGTCCTCATAAATACATATATATATATATATATATACAAACACACACATATATATGTAAACACTTTTGTGCAAATGTACTAAAGTTTTTCTATAGCACTTATCAATATCAGCTACATCACAGTAGTGTCAAAAAACTATTACATTGCAAGGGGCTATATTTTGAAAAACTGGTGATAGAGTGCATAGGAAAATGTCAATGATTAGGAACATTCTACTTATTTTTCATGTAGGAAGTTTTTGATGTTTTATTTTATTTCTATTTATTAGTTTAAAAACTATTTTTTGTTTTAAGTCTTATGTATATTTGTGGTATGTATATGTGCAAATATCCGAAGAGGCCAGATGAGGGTGTTCAATGCCCTGAAGCTGTAGTAATGGGAGGGGTGAGACACCAAACGTGGAGCCTGGGAACATAACTGGAGTCTTTGGGAAAGCAGAAAGAGCTCTTCCCCACTGAACCATCTCTCCAATCCTACCACCTCTTGTCACACCACCTCTATGACATCTGGCGCCCATTTCTGGCCTCCATAAGGTTCCATAAGGAACCATAAGGTTCCATAAGTTTGTCCCTGATTCATGATAAGTCTGATTTTCTAAAGACTTTTTTTTATAATTATTACTAATTTCAGGATGGGGGAAAGAAAGTTTAAAGACATTTAGTTTGTAATTTTTGAGTCAGTTGTGGTAGAAGAGAACATTTAAACATTATGGAGACTGGAGCAGAAATTTTGTATGCTTCAGAATACCAGGAAATCTATGGTGAAACAATCTCTGCTAGAAGTGTCTGCATAAACAGGACTGGAATAATGGCAACATTTACAGGCATGTTACTCTGCAAAGAGCAAATTTCCCATACCTATATAATGAATCACAGTAAAAGTAAAACTAAAGTTTTTGGTAGAAAAATTGACTTGGCCCAGGGCTGAGAGCCTCAGTAATTGTTTAATGCAGAGAGGTCAGCTTGGAATCATATACACACATTTATTTATGCATATACACATATTTACATAATAAATATGATTAAAAGTGAGAGGCTATTAACCTAAGGTAGGGCATGTGTGAGTTCAAGGTCAGGAAACTGGGAAGGACTGGAAAAGGAAGAGCAGAGACAAAGTGATATAATTCTACTTAAATTCAAAATATTTTTAAAGGAATAAAATACAATGTGAAAATTACTGATAGCTTATTTTAGAAAACTATGGTCTAGAAGTCTTTATAAATAAGAAGATAGTAGATGGAAAATTCCACTTTACTGTTAGAATGGTATCTTAAGGTAAAGGTGTTTGAGAACTTGGCCCTAAGTTAGATATCTATATCTCCTCCTCTAAGGCCCAGGGAGTATTGTGGTAAAGGGGATAGAAAGTTCATGAGAGCTGGAGGATTCATAGAGATCATACAGAATCCATTGTTCTAACTGCATCATACTCATTGTAATCCTGAACTCACAGCACACACTAGTGCACGATCACACTTGAACACGTATACACACAGAGACAGTACAATGAAGCAGGAGCAGAGCCATATGAGAAAAAGTGGATCAACTGGAGTGAGAGAGAGAAGAGAGGGTGAATGGGGTGATTATGATCATAAATACATTGTATAAATGTATGAAACTGTCAAGCATTTTAAAAAATTAAATATTGAAAGAAAAATATTTGCATGTATAATGAATAAGATGTATAATAAAGCCTTCTATAAATCCGTGAAAGAGAAAGCATTGTACAGTTTAAGAGTCACATTACTAAACTTGCACGAAAAAAGAGAAATGAATAGAAGTATAAGTCTTCAGGAATAATATTAAACGAAAGAGTTGTATTGAATCAATCATGCAGAGAGATGAGTACAAATAAAAAAGCACTGCCTGTGCTTCTCAGGGTGCTGAGAGGCAGGTACCTTCTCATATCCCCTACAGAAATAGGAAAGTTAACCATACTGAAGACAGACAATGAGAGAAAATATTTGATAGAACCTATGCAAGCTTCAATTCGCACATCATTTGAGCCATCAATAGACTTTCATGACCTATTCTATGGAAGCTCAGTATACACTGTCATAAATATATTTTAGTGCATGTGTGGGCACAGTTTGTGTTCTGGTACATGTAGAAGTCAGAGGTTGACATGGGGTGTCTAGCTTGATCACTTTTTACCTCATTTTTAAGAAAAGGTCTCCTTCTCACTGTTTCTGAGTTCAACTATTCAGCTATTCTAGCCATCGACCAATGACCAGGGCCTCCCACTCTCTGCATCTAATCACTGGGAGTATATGCAAAGCCAGCCACACTTGACTTTTATGAGGTTCATGGGAATCCCAGGTCTTCATGCTTGCACAGCAAGTACATTCTTCTAGCCCCAGAAAGGTACTTTTAAGGACGTTATTTGTTGTTATGAGTTAGTTGCTGAGTTCAAAATCCAGCAGCCACACACTATATATATATGTGTGTGTGTGTGTGTGTGTGTGTGTGTGTGTGTGTGTGTGTAGAAAATAGCCAGTGTGCTTTCATATCATATGCTTGAAATTATAGTGCTGGGGCAATAGAGAAAGGAGGCTCCCTGTGCTCACTGGAGATTCAGTTGATCTAATCACTGAGACTTAGGCTCACTGGAAGCCCTGTGTGAAGAAAAAAACATAAGGTGAAGATACACCAGATATCATCCTCTTACCACATGCATATTCACAATGCACCCTATACAAAAAGTACATAAAATGCATTACATGATACTAGGAATATTATAGAATGATCACAACAAGCTAATATGGATTCCATATGAAATATATCCATAACATGATTAAACCACAAAGTTGAAATCAAGCTGTAAAACATTAGCAATGGTATGGCTATATTGAGCAAACTGATGACATTTTCATGCATATGTACATGTATAAGGTTGTATACATTCAAAAATAAAATCATGATATATATATGTGTATATGTGTATATATATATATATATCATACAAAGGGATATAAAATTTTATAACTTTCTGTTCTTAGAGAGAGAAATAGGAATATATACCTACTTTTTTTATTGTTTTAGAAAATATGTCGTTTTAAATGAGCTATGCATAATTAAATTTCCTGTGGTGAAGACCTGGTTTGGGTAGCCCTCACTTGGTAGAATACTTAATGAATGGAATACTTTATTTGCTTACTGTTTATGAAAGTGGCTCGGGAAAAGGCCATTAATTATTTTCAAATAAAGAAATCACAAGTGTCTCTTTGGAGTAACTTTACATATTAATCAACTGTAAATGGTTGTTTTCACTGTCTTTATCTACCATTAAGAATGAACCTTCCATTCAGTAAGCCTTTTAACATTGATGTTTATAACATGAGAAGGATCAGGATATATTCTCTAGTGGACAAAAAACTCAGGAAACGTATACTATTAATGCTTTAATAGTACACAAGTCTAAGAAAGGCTAGTTGCTTATAGATGTCATACACCTGGTAAATAACTACTACATATAACTATTCCAACCTACTGCATGGAATAAATTAGAGAAGGGAAAAAGGAATTTGAAGACATTCTCTTAGGAAGATTTCTTACCTGTTCTATTGGTCAGGGTCTTCTAGAGTCACAGAACTTATGGAGTGAATATATATGAATTCATTGGAATGTCTTACAACTTGCAGTCCAACTAATCCAACAATGGCTAGCTGTGCACACAAAGTCCAAGAATCTCGTAGTTTTTTCAGTCACACAAGGCTGGGTGTCTCAGATAGTCTTCTATATTTGTTGGAATCCTGAAGAAGTTGACTCCAATGCTAGTGATGCAATGGATGTGCAAGCAAGGCAAGGGCAGTCAGGCAGAGAAGAATGAGCCTTCCTTTCTTCCCTGTCCTTACATAGGCTTCCAACAGAAGGTGTGGCCCAGATGAAGTGTGTGTTCCACCTCAAGATCTGAATTGAAGACATAGATCTTCCTGCCTAAAAGTCTGGTTCAAAAGCCTCAGTCTTCCAGTACCCAAATCTCATCAAAGTCATGCCGTCTTCCTACCTCAGGATCCCAATGAAAGGTAGACGTCCATTTCTGGATTGTGGTTTATTCCTGATTTAGTCAAGTTGATAAGCAACAATAGGCAGGACACTTGCATCTCTCATTGCCATGACAAAATGCCCCACTGAAGAAGGAAGTGTTTACTTTAGCTCACAATGTGAAGGCACAATCCACCATACACAGAAGTCACGACTGCAGGAAACCAAGGCAACTGCTCATTGTATATGCAATGTCAGGAAGCAGAGAGAGATGAATGCTTGTCCTAAGCTACTTTTCTCCTTCTTATTCTGTCAAGAATGGTACTGACCATATTTATGGTTGATCTTTTGACTTCAGCCAATTCAGTCTAGTAACGCCCTTACCCACATACCCAGAAGTTTAGTTTTTCACTCAAGATTAAATCCAACTAGAGATCACTGGGAACCATCATACTCTCTTAATGAAAGTTAAAATAATTAATAAACACATCACAAACACAAATATAAAACAGTACTTAAAATTACCTGTAACATTGTCTTCTTAGACTTCTGAGGTTTTATCCATAAGATGTGTAAGTTTTTGTAGAAAGTAACATTGACAGGATACCTTCTGGAGCTACCCACAATGAATAGGCCTGGTATATAAATTATTATCTTCATCATGATAAACACCTTGATTTCCTATGGGCATTTCTGCTCCAACATCTTGGCCATTTCTTGGTTCCATTCACCAAAAGACTTCTGGGAAAAATTTTAACTCTAGTCACAACTTGTCATATCCATCTCTTCCACAGATCAGTGGGCATGGTACTCATGAGGGCTTCCTCTCCCATGCTTGCCAGTTTTCCTTACTAGCACCTAATATTTCTTTTCCCCCTTTTCTATGGCTGAATAAAAATATATCCACATGTGTGCAGCAGCACACTTTTGTCTACTTCTCTTTTTTTGTTGTGGTTGTTGTTTGGTTTTGGAAATAAGGCCTCAGTCTTATTCCAAGCTCATAAGTCACACACTTTGCAGGCAAGGATAGCTTCAAACTAAATGTATCCTCCTGCCTTTACCCTTCTGTGTGTTGCAATTACAGGCATGAACAATTTGTTCAGCTTCTTCCAATTTTTTTTAAATATTTGGCATCTAACAGTCCAGGTATTTGAATTCTTTTTCACACTTCCCACATTGGAAGTTCCAAGTTATTGAAAGTTTTAAAACTATAAGGAAATGATGAAATTTATAGAAAAGTTTTTTCCATCTGGAGGTTCATGAATATTATGCCATTCTGTTCACTACTGTTTTTCTAATCTTACAACTAAGATTATATATGTGGCTACAGGATCCATCCACTAGCATCTAAGCGAAGAAAAGGTCAACATTGCCTTTTTAAGTGCTTATTGATTTGTTTAGAGCCAAGTTCTGTTCCCTTCAAAGTAAAATTTCTTAACATAATTGCCCCACTATGGCCTAGAGGGAGAAAAAGAGTTCTGTTCGTCAGAATATTTTCTTTTCTTTTTCTCCCCTCATTCACTGAGGCAGTGGCTTTGGGGTGTTAAATTGCAGGCTTCTTAGCTCCACCATCCTGGCTCCTCATTCAATTAGTTGGGAGAATTTGTCCCCCACCCACTATGGCACTTGTTTCAGTCTGCTCTGGTGTTAGTTGCACAGTTGTTCTGGCTGTGTGGTATTTAATACTCTGGAGTTCAGTTCCAGCTTTGTTTCTGGGCTCCACAGAGTCTTCCGGAGATAGCTTGCCAACTCAGCTCTGCAAGGGAAATAATGCTGCATTTACATTTCTGCTTTGTAGCAAGAGCTAATTTGTCAGATCGCAAAGCTCAGAAGTATCATTTACTGTGACTTCTCTTATAACAGATCCTTTTAATAATTTCAAGAATGTTTCAAAGCAGTAACTCTCTGCTAGCATCCTATTTATACTTATTTGACAATTTTCTAGAAGTTATGAAATACATGATGAAGAGTATATGAAATATATAAAAACAATTTAAAAGAATAAAAACACTAAAACAGGGGATTCGACTTAATATTAAAGCACTTGACAAATGTGCCAAGCCTGGGGCTTGATCCTCAGCACCTCTAAAAATATGAAAGAAGAATACTTCTGTGCATCTTTGGACTCATTATAGTGTTTAATAAAAACGTTCTTTGTATCCCAGAAATGTTTCCTCTGTCTCTGAACATTCACTGCCTCATCCAAACCCTTCCCTTTTTCATGTTGCCACACCACTGATTCGTCATATATATTTCTCTTTATTTCTCTTCACTTCCAATGTTTGCATTTTAATGATATACTGTTTAGTACTGTGGGTAATTTATTTATGCAAGTATTTTCTAGCTGTAGTCTTTCTTCTTTAGTACCACCAATGTGATTTTTGTTTTCTTGTTTGTTTGTTTGTTTGTTTTTCCATTCCATATATTCCAGTCTGATTTACAAATGATAGATAGTAGCAGCTATTTATCACTATGGCAAAAACCTGTGCTAAATACCTTAAAGAAGGTAAAATTTATGTTGTCTCATAATTTTAGAGCTTTCAGGCCACAATATGCTGGCTTCCTTGCTTTCATGGCTGTGTTAAGGTAGAAACACTGTGGTACAAGGGAACCGAAGACAGGAGCTGCTCCCTTCAGGATGTCTGGGAAGCATAACATGTGATCAGTAGTGCCTAAAAAGGACAGAACCTACCATTGTGCAAGTGAACCGATGAGATATAATCTCCATAATTAAGTTACCCTTCAATAGTATTAGAAAGCTGGGGCCAAATCTTTCAATGCATGTGTCTTGATATATTGTATCACTTTCTGTTATTGTTTTATTAAAGAATATTAGGCCAAATTAAGTATTAATTTTGTCATGTGTATGTATGTATGTATTACATATACATATATAATTATAGAAATCATATTATAAATTTTTTCAAATTTATCTTCTTGTACTGCTTTGATCTAGGTAATAAGATATCTTTGAATGGAGTAGCTGAGTCATTGGCATATCTATCTATCCATCTATCTATCTATCTATCTATCTATCTATCTATCCATCCATCTATCGCTTTTGTGTGTGCTGTGCTTTGTTTCATTTATTTATAGAGGGAATTGCATGGAGACTAAGCTGCACATCTGCCACATATATGCTGGGGTCTTAGTTCCAGCCTATATGTGCTCTTTGGTTGGTGGTTCAGTCTCTGGGAGCCACTTTCGGGTCCCTCAGTCCTACTCTAACTTATCCAGTAGTGTCCCCAAACTCTGTCAAATGCTTGGCTGTGGGTTTCTGCATCACTTTTAGTCAGCTGCTGGGTGGAGACTCTCATAGGACAGTTTTCTTAGGCTCTTATCTGCAAGCATAACAGAGTATCATTAATCATGTCAAGGATTGGTCCTTTCCCATGGGATAGGACTCTACTTAGGCTAGTTATTGGCTGACCATACCCTGAGTCTCTGCTCCATCTTTGCTCCTATACTTCTGGTTGGTAGGAAAAATTTTGGATTGAAGGTTTGTGGGTGGGTTAGTGCTTTTACCCCTTCATTGGGAGTTATGCCTGGCTACAGAAAGTGGCCACTTCAGGCTCCATATCCTCCACTGCTATAAGTCTCAGTTAAAGTCAATCTTATAGACGTCTTTTATATTTTTACAGTCCAGTCATTATCCTCCTCCAGGTTTGTCCACCCACTGTTACTCATTCCATTCCTCCCATCCCCATACCCTTTCTCCAGTATACCCTCCTCGAGGCCTCCCCACACCCTGCGGCCTCAAGTCTCCCCAGAGTTAGGCGCATCTTCTCTCACTGAGGCAGTCCTCTGGTGTATATGCATCCAGGCTCCACAGACAAACTAGGATATGCTGCCTAGTTGGGATCTCAGTGTCTGAGAGTTCTCAGGAGTCCAGGTTAGTTGAGAGAGCTAATCTATGGAGTTGTCCTTCTCCTCAACTTCTTCCAGCCTGTCCCTAATTCAACCAGAGGGGTCCCCAACTTCAGTCCATTGATTGGGTATAAGTATTTGCATCTGTCTCAGTCAGCCATGCTAGGCTCCTATCTGTAAGCATACTATAGTATCAGTAATAATATCAGGCCTTGGAGCCTCCCCTTGAGATAGATCCCAATTTGGGCCAGTCACTGACCCTCCTTTCCCTCAGTCTCTTCTGCATTTTCATCCCTGCAGGAACAATTCTGGGTCAGAGCTTTTGACTGTGAGATGGCAACCCCACCCCTGCACTTGATATCCTGTCTTTCTACTGGAGGTGCACTCTACAAGTTCAATTTATCCACTGTTGTGAATTTCATCTAAGGTCAATCCTTTTGAGCCCTGAAAGTCTCTGTTACATTCTAGACGGTCTCCCACCTCCCACCAAAGTTGCATATTTTCATTCATTGTATTGGCCCTCAGGGCTTCTCTTCAGTTTCCCCTCCTCAATATCTGATCATGTTCCCCTTTTCTACTCCCTCTCCTCTTTCCTATCCAGGTTCCTCCCTTTTTCTGCCTCCTGTGATTGATTTCTTCTCCCTCTCTAGTGAGAATGAAGCATTCTCACTTGGGCCCTTCTGCTTGTTAACCTTCTTGAGTTCTATGAATTTTATCCTAGGTATTTTGTACTTAGGATCTGAGTTTCCTCACTCAGGATGACATTTTCTAGTTCCATCCTTTTTTTCCTTTTTTTTTTTTGCAAAACTCATGATGTTCTCATTCTTAATAGCTGAATAGTATTCCATTGTGTAAATGAACCATATTTTCTGTATCCATTCTTCCATTGTGGACCATATAGGTTGATTCCAGATTCTGGCTACCACTGATAAGGCTGCTATGAACATAACAAAGCATGTACCCCTGTGGTATGGTAGAGCATCTATTAGGTATATGCCCAAGAGTGGTAAAGCTAGGTTTTCAGGTATATATATTCTCAATTTTCTGAGGAACCTCCAAATTGATATCAGAGTGGTTATACCAATTTGCTATCCCACCAACAATGGAGGAATGCTCCTATTTCTCCCCATCCACACCAACATGTGCTGTTACCTGAGTTGTTTATCTTATCCATCTGATTAGTGTAAGATAGAATCTCAGTGTTGTTTTGATCTACATTTCCCTGATCAGATAATATGATAGTATACATGAACAGCCCAAAAAATTTTACCAGAGAACTTCTACAGCTCACAAACAACTTGATCAAAGTGGCTGGATATAAAATTAACTCAAACAAATCTGTAGCCTTCCTTTACATAAATGATAAATGGACTTAGAATGAATGTAGGGAAACAACACCCTTCACAATATTTACAGATAACATAAAATATCTTAGAGTAGCTCTAAGCAAACAAGTGAAAGATCTGTATAACAAGAACTTCAAGTCCTCAAGAAAGAAATCAAAGACCTTAGAAAATGGAGAGATCTTCCATGCTCATGGATTGGTAGGATTAACATAGTGAAAATGGCCATCCTAACAAAAACAATCTACAGATTCAACTCAATCTCCATTAAAATTCCAACACAATTCTTCAAAGACATGGAAAGAACAATTCTCAATTTCATATGGAAAAACAAAAAATCCAAGGATAGCAAAAGCAACTATTACCAATAAAATAATATCTAGGGGAATAACCATCTCTGATCTCAAGTGATACTACAGAGCAATAATGATAAAAAACTTCATGGTATTGGTACAAAGACAGACATGTTGATTAATGGAATAGAATTGAAGACCCAGTAATAAAATCACGTACTTATGGATACTTGATCTTTGACAAAGAAGTAAAAAAAAAAAAAACAATGGAATAAGGAAAGCATCTTCAATAAACGCTATTCTATGGCAGTTGGCATGTAGAATAATGAAAATAGATCCATATTTGTCACCTTTCACAAAGCTCAAGTCCAAGTGGATCAAAGAACTCAACATAAAACCAGATACACTGAATCTAATAGAAGAGAAAGTAGGAAAGAGCCTCAATCTCATTGGCATGAAGGTGGGATGTTTCCTAAATAGAACTCCAGTGGCTCAGTCTCTAAGCTCAAAAATTGATAAATGGGACTTCATGAAACTTCATGTAAGGCAAAGAAAATAGTCAATAGGACAAATTAGCAACCTAGAGATTAGGAAAAAAATGTCACTAACTCCACATCTGATAGAGGGCTAATATTCAAAATATGTAAAGAACTCATGAAACTAATCTCCAAAAAAGTCTAAACAACCCAATGAAAAAATGGGGTATAGAGCTAAACAGAAAATTCACAACAGAGGAATCTCAAATAGCTAAGAAGCACTTAAAGAAATGTTCAAAGACTTCTTTTTAATTTTAGAAAAATCTCTAAATTTGATCCAGCTCTGCCTTACTCCTGGACAACCAGGTCTAAGAACACGTAGGCAAACAAGGTATGACTCTACCCCAGGACTCTTACCTACCAAATCCCTCTAGTCACAGACAATGGCAAGAAACTGGACCCTGTTGCCTGCATTCCATTTTCTGCCAACAATATTCCCTGCCTTTTTGGAGGCCTGCCAGCAACAAGAATATCCAAGTTAGACACTCCACTCCTATCTACTACCTCCCAGGCTACAACTCTGCCTATATTCCCAGAAGCCTTCATGGAACAGGAACATCCAGCTCTGCTTGCATTCCCAGAGGCCTCTAGGCACCTAAGAAAACAAAGGAAATAGCCCCACGTCATCAAAGTCAAAAGAAGGTAAGCATACACTCACTCACACACACACACACACACACATACACACACACACACACACACACACACACACACACACACACACACGGAAACAAACATACTACCACCACCAACATCAAAATCTAGGAAATAATAATGCTTGGTGATTAATATCTCTCAACATCAATGGACTCAACTTCCCAACAAAACAACATATGCTAACAGAATGGATGTGAAACGATCCATCATTTTGTTACAATAGAAACATACTTCAGCAACAAAGACTGACATTGCGTCTGAGTAAAACGCTGGACAAAAGTTTTCCAAGCAAATTGACACAAGAAGCAAGTGGAAGTAGTCATTCTAATATTTAATTAGATAGACATTCAGCAAAAATTAATCAACAGAAATGATAAAGGACACTTCACATTCCTCAAAGTAACAATCATTAAAAAGATGTCTTAATTTTAAACAATTATGCCCCAAATGTAATGACACCTGCATTCATAAAAGAAATATTGCTAAAGCATAAATGACACATTGACCCCTACATATTAAGAGTAGGAGATTTCAACACCTGACTCTCACCAAACAGAGAAATAATAAAATTAACAGATGTTATGAAACAAACTGACCTACCAGAGATTTCTCCCAAACACAAAAGAATATGCCTTATTCTCAGCTCCTTAAAGAACCTTCTCCAAAACTGAACATATTCATGGTCACAAAACAAGCCTTAACTGACACAAGAAAATTCAATTAACCCCTAGTATCTTATCAGACAACCATATATGAAGGCTAGAATTCTTCAAAGACGAAAACAATAGGAAGCCTATAAATTCACAGAAGCTGAACAACTCTCTACTGATTGATCAGTGGGTTAGAAAAGAAACAAAGAAAAATTAAAGGCTTTCTAGAATTCAATAAAAATGAAGGTATAACATGACCAACTTTATGGAACACACTAAAAAATTGTTAATATATCAGTTGATAACACTAAGAGCCTTGATAAGGAAACTAGAGAAATCTTATACTAGTAACTTAACAGCACACATTAAATCTCTATAATAAAAAGAAGCAAATACATCTAAGAAAAGTCAATGTCAGGAAGCAATCAAACTCTGGACTGAAATTAATAATTTCTAAACAAAGAGAACAATACTAAGAGTCAGCGAAACCAAGAGCTGGTTCATTGACAAAATCAGTGAGATTAATTTATGTCATGAATATTGGTGCAAAAAATACTAAAAGAATGCAAATAGATCCATATTTATCACTCTGCAAACAAGTCAAGCTCAAGTGGACTAAAGACTTCAACATTTAACCAGATACACTAAATCTGATAGAAGAGAAAATAGGGGAATACCCTTAAACACACAGCTACAGGAGACAAACTCTTAAACTGAACACCAACAGCTCAGGCACTAATATCAAAAATTAATAATGGGACCGAATGGAAATTCCAGCTGGAGACAAAAAGCTACACCCTGGAAGACGTCTACAGCCACAGTAAGTGTGGGAAGTAAGCAAAGCCGGGAAAGAAGCTAGAGAGTCTAACAACAAGAGGCCTGTTTAGGTGCTGCCTCGTAGCCAGAACCCATTTCCTGGCACAATGACTCTCCAAAATCTGTCTACTGGCATGACCTTCTGCCAGAACATCCTGCTTTTACACCATCAAAAGGACAAAATGGCAGCCCAAGGAATGGGAAAAAAATCTTCATCAATCCTACATCTGATAGAGAGCTGATATTCAAAGTATTTAAAGAACTCATAAATTAGATACCAATAAACTGAATAACCTAGTTAAAATGAGGTGCAGAGCTAAACAGAATTCTCAACAGAGGAATCTCTATTGGCTGAAAAAACACTGAAAGATATGTTCAATATCCTTAGTCATCTGGGGACCACATATTAAAACTATAGTGAGATCACATCTCACACCCATCAGAACAGCTATGATGAAAACTCAAGAAACAGCAACAACTGCTGGCAAGGATGTGGAGCAAAGAGAACACTCCTCCACTGCTGGTGGGAGTGCAAACTTGTACAACTACTTTGGAAATCAATTTGGCAATACCTCAGAAAACTGGGACTAGTTCTACCTCAAGACCCAGCTATACCATTTCTGGACATATACTCAAAAGGTGCTCTACCATTCCACAAGGATTCTTCTTCAACTTTCTTTTTTTTTTTTGTTTTTTGTTTTTTGTTTTTTCATTTTTTTCTTTATTTATATGCGAATTTCTCCATTCCCAGTTTCCCCTCCAAAAAACAAAAAAAACAAACAAAAACAAACCCCTGTTGCCTCCCCCATCCCCATACCTGCCACCCCGCCCTCTTCATAGCAACTTTATCCATAATAGTGAGAAATTGAAAACAACCCAGATGTCCCTCAACTGAAGAGTGGATATAGAAAATGTGATACATTTATACAGTGGAATACTAATCAGCTATTAAAAACAAGAGCATCATGAAACTTGCAGGCAAATGGGTAAATTAGAAAATATCTTCCTGAATGAGGTAACCCAGACCCTGAAAGAAACACATGCTATTTACTCAGTTAAAAATGTATATTAGCCATATAGTACAAGATAATGAGCCTACAATCCACAGACCCAAAGAACTTAAATATCAAGGAAAACCAAGCAGGATACCTGAATGTCAATAAGAAGGGGAAATAAAATAGACTTGTGGATGTATGGATGGAGCAAACTTGGTGGGAGAGGTGGAGAGGAGTGCCACAAGAGACATCAAGTATGAGGAGGACTAGGTGAAAGAGAAATGAAATCTTAGGGTGGGAGCTAAAATGTGCTAGAAACCAAGGGCAATGGAAACTTCCAGGAATCTATGAAGATTACCCTAGCTAAGCCTCCTAGCAATAGGATATATGAAACTTGAAATGACCAACTCCTATACCTAGGCAAGACTACCAATGAAGGTATAGAGACATCAAATCAGCCACCAAACTTAGAACCCACAATTTGTGCTCCTACAAGATGTGCAGGAATAAAGTTAGAGCAGAAACTGAGGAAATGGCTAACCAGTGATTGGCCTAACGTGAAACCCATGCTATGAAGGAGAACATACTCCAAACACTATTTACAATATTTTGCTATACTGCAGATAGGAGACTAGCATAACCTTCATCTGAGAGCTTCAGCCAGCAACTTATGGAAACAGATCCAGAGACTCACAGCCAAACATTGAGTGGAGCTCAGGAATCTTGTAGAAGATGGGAATGAAGTATAGAAGGAGCAAGAGAGATCAAGATTAGTACAAGAATACCTAAAAAATCACCTAACCTGTGCACATAGGGGCAAACAAAGACTGAACTCCCCACAAGCAAGCATGTTTAGGATGGAAGTAGGCCTTTTATACATTTGTAACACATGCCCAGGTTGTTGTTCATGTGGGACCTCTAACAGCAGGTGCAGGGGCTGCCTCTGACTTTGTTGCCACCTGCTTCTGGAATCCCTTACCCCTAACTGGACTGCCTTATCAGGCCTGAACAGAAGATTTACCTAGTCCTACCTTAACTTGATAGGTCTAGTGGGTTGATATCCACGGGTGTCCTCCCTTCTTTGAGAAGAAAGTGAGGGGAGGACAATGGAAGGTGCTGGGAGAAAATAAGGGAGAGGAAGCTTCCATGGGGATGTAAAGTAAATAAATTGATTAAAAAATTCTCTTAATTTTAATATAGTTGAGCTTATGGTCTATTATAATTCATGTTTAGGGAGATTTCCATTATTAAATCATGAGTTAAAGCTCTAATGCCAGTAGAGAATATTAAAGGCTGCATTTAAATACTGGCTTGAATTCTCTTATTAAGAATTATGTTGAAAATGTGATATCATTGGTTATTGTTCCCTTTCAAAAATATGTGTCTCCTGATTCATTGACAGCTCCTCATTCTTATTCTATAGGGCCTCATCTCCTAACTAAGATGGCATGTTTTCATCTTTCAAATGAAACAGGTTTTTGTCTGTCATACTTACTCTGTTCTGTTCCTT
Organism: Mastomys coucha; assembly: GCF_008632895.1. Taxonomy (NCBI): domain Eukaryota; kingdom Metazoa; phylum Chordata; class Mammalia; order Rodentia; family Muridae; genus Mastomys; species Mastomys coucha. The sequence goes on along the minus strand of NW_022196903.1, from coordinate 70,221,615 downwards.
GGAATATTTCAGAAACCTTTTCACTATTGGGATCTCATTTACTGTTTCTCATATTAGACATTTTTAGCGTATATTGGTCTCAAACCTCTGTTTCCATAGTCTGGCTAGCTGAATCTTATTTTGTGTATTCTACATATTTACATCTGTATTTTTCCATTTCCCCATACACTATATCCATCTCAATTCTTTTCACCACATGTGAAAGTAATTAATTTTTATTGACAGAATTAAACTCAGAAGGTACCTTCACAGCTATCAAAAATAGTTCTAAAAGGGAGCTTATTGGAGTTTTTATGACACCAAATGATTACTGTTTTTTCTACCCTACCTTGTCTGAAAAATGAACAAAAATAAGATGTTCATTTAGTCATAGAACATTGCACAACAGAGTGAGGTGTCATATTCAGAGCGTAAAATGGATAAGTCAATTCTCTTTCATAAATTAAGAAGACAACTGTCTCCAGTCATCAGTACAACTGAAAAATCTGGCCTCCCCAATGACTATTAAGTGTGTTCTAACTACTAGTGGGAGGCAGGCAAACTCTGGAATTAAAAAAAAGTAGGCAATTTTTTTTAACAAAACTCATCAATTAGAAAACTATTAATAGAAATAAGCATGGGACTTCCTCAGCTAACTAAAAATAAAATTGTCATTCCACCCAACTACACTACTCCTGGGATTTAAATTAACTGACTATAAGGATATACTTTTAGTGTGAGACTATTCATAACAAATATAATGAAGCCAAGATGTGGAAGCCGAATACATGTTCAACAGCAGACAAGTGGATAAAGAAAATGTGGTACATGGAGACAATAAAATTTATTCAGCCATAATGAAAAATGAAATTATATTATTTTCAGGAAAAGAAACAAATAGGAAATAATCATGTTAAGCAAGATAAGCCATATTCAAAAAGATAAATATTGATAAATAATTATCACTTTTCCTTCAAATTTCACCTACTTGTATAAGTCAAAAAATATAGATATTAGTATATAAAAATATAAAGTGAAAGGAGAAGAGATAACTGTGTGGAAAGAGGAAGAATCCAAAGGATGAGTGAAACAAGAGAAGCAGTAGCAAGTAAGAATTACAATATGTTTTTCTGTCATATGATAAATCTATATTTAAGTGTAAATATATTCAACATAAAAGAATAAGGAGTATTTGGAAGAAACAAGAAACCCATTAGGAGTTGGGAGGAAGAGAGAAGAATGGAGAAGGAATATAACCAAAGAACAATTGATATATAAATATATATATGTATATACATATATACACACACATATATGTATATATATACACGTATCTATCTATCTATAGGTAGATAGATAGATAGATATACATGTATCTATATATATGTATAGATAGATAGATAGATAGATAGATAGATAGATAGATAGATAGATAGATATAGATACGTGTATATATATATATATATATCAATTTAAAAATATGTGTGTATGGTATTCATGCCTACATGAATGTCTGAGTACCACGAGTTTTACTGGTGCCCACAGACAAGAAGTGGGTAATGGACCCAGGAACTCTAGTTACAAAGAGTTCTGAGCTGCCATGTGGGTTCTGGGTATCAAACCATGTTCTCTGAAAGAACAAAAAGTGCTTTTATAACTGCTGGGCTACCTCTCTCTGCCCCACACCCACTGTTCCTCATGGTAACAAAACTTGATTTAAAATTTAAAAAGCTATAAAGCACAGGAAAACCAGAATCATTTAAATAATATTAAGTGGCATCAAGATGTGAGTGGGATATAGAGAGGCGGTTTCAATGTAGAGGAAAATAGATAAAAGAAAATGAGTTACTGAAAATCTGTACACATCTTTTTCTGTTCTTAACTATTCTCAAAAGTTTCACATAGGATTCACTTTTTTCTCTTGCCATATTATTTGTGTCCCATGAACCTCAATCTAGTTACATGACTTGGCAATTACTCCAAGCATTATCTTGCTGTGTTTTAATTCTTTTGAATATTTTAACTTTTCTTCCTGGAGTATTTTCAAGTCTATCCATCATCTAAAAGCTATACATTCTTAAAGCCTCATCTTGAGTTTATTATGTTTTTCAGAAAACACTATTGCCTCTACTCCAACTGATTACTTTGCCTCTACATTTCCATTTCTCATTTTCTACAACAAAATAATTTGTTATAATAATCCATATATGTGTTGTTTCTCACATTAAGTTGTAAACTGTTCATCTTACATTCCTGCAAACATCACAGATTCTTACAGAACATCGCACACATTCAGGGTGTTTCATACATACATTTTACCTTCCTTTCAATTTTGACCTACTTGTCAATTCCCAGTTATGTTTTTTCCCAGACTTGGCAGCAGATTTGACTTCTTAGTTTTGATCCCTTGCAGTTTATAAAGACATTAGTACATCCTTAACCTATCTTGGCCTTAACCAACTCAAACAGATCATTGATGTCCTCTAGGGCTCTCTCCCAAGGCCTGTGTGCACTTACCCTGCACACTACATATGGGATATGAAACTCCCTTTTGCCTTCTCTGCTTCTCCTGATCTAGAACTTTTATCTTTAAAATCTATAAGAATATAAACATTGAAAACTCTCTCTGATTTCTGGGTTAAGGAGAGAAAAGAATGTATTTCTTTCAGCAAATATTTATTAAATATTCCAGTCAATATTTTTTCCAGTGTATTCAGGTATTAACAGCAGCTTTGTACTGCAAAACGAAATGCTGGCAGCAATGATTAAAATAATGATTGAAGAAAAAATCTGTAACTGACCTGTACAAACTCCCTTGCCTTATGAGCTCCTGTGTATATAACATTACATGTCTGATGGTATAGTAATGCCAGTAGGCATGATGAGGGCCAATATTAGCATTTCTTTTTGTTTATTCTCTAGTAGGTAGAGGTATCAGTAAGTGGGAGTAGTTTTTCCTGAATATGTTCAATGAAAATTCATCCTTGTTTCTTGCACATATCTATATTGATTTATAAGAAATCTTCAGTCCAACTTATTTTTCTTTAAATCCCAATGCTTCTATGCTTCTATAGCCTCTCAGTTTTCTACAATGAAAAATTTCTTTGTTGTAGTGAAGAGTATCTCAACTGACAGTTTTTAGTGGAAGAATTCACATATTATTCAGAGCCGTGGAATGAGAGTCTATGAATAGCTAAATCATCAAATGGTCAAGTGAATGATCCAAGATGGAAGAAAATGAATATCATTTCAAGTATTAGTAATTTAAACAGTAACATTAAAGATAATTGATTGTGAGCAATAACCACTGATTCCATCTCAGGTTTACCACCTGTGAATTTACTTAGTCCTTAGAGTCAAAAGACTGGTATAGCCTGAGCAGCTTTAGCTAAATAAATTAAGGAAAGTTTCTGCATGTTGTGTTTACGTTTTGGTAATGCTATCTGGTGTTTTAGGTATGTGTGCAAGTTTCTGTCAATTGATTTGTTGTTGTTGTTGTTGTTGTTGTTATTTGTATGTTTACAACTATAATATTTAAGAAAAATGTCAAAAGTGCCAAAAATAGTATTATATTCAACAAATGATGCTGCAAAACCTGAATGTCCACATGCATAAAGGAATAAGAACTATATCTCAAGAATCTTCAGTCGAGTAATCTACAGATTCAATGCAATCCCCATCAAAATTCATACCCAATTATTCATAGAGTCAGAAAGAACAATTCTTAAATTCATTTGGAATAACAAAAAACCCAGGATAGTGAAAACTATTCTCAACAATAAAAGAACTTCTTGGGGAATCACCATTCCTAAAAGTTGGGAAGAAAGCCGGGCAGTGGTGGCGCACTCCTTTAATCCTATTTAACTTGGGAATTAACTTGGGAGGCAGAGACAGGTGGATTTCTGAGTTCGAGGCCAGTCTGGTCTTCAGAGTGAGTACCAGGACAGCCAGAGCTACACAGAGAAACCCTGTCTCAAAAAA
>NW_022196903.1:70212282-70217315 GCF_008632895.1 Mastomys coucha | reverse complement strand
AAAAACCAAAACAAAAAAAAAAACAAAAAAAAAATTCTCAACTGAAGAATACCAAATGGTGGAGAAGCACCTAAAGAAATGTTCAACATCCTTGGTCATCAGCGAAATGCTGATCTAAACAACCCAGAGATCCTACCTCACACCAGTCAGAATGGCTAAGACCAAAAACTCAGGTGACACCAGATGCTGGCAAGGATGTGGAGAAAGAGGAACACTCCACCATTGCTGGTGGGATTACAAGCTGGAAATCAGTCTGACAGTTCCTCAGGAAATTGAACATAGTACTACCTGAGGACCCAGCTATACCACTCCTGGGCATATACCCAAAAAATTCTCCAACATATAACAAGGACACATGCTTCACTGCATTCATAGCAGCCTTATTTATAATAGCCAGAAACTGGAACGAATTTAGATGTCCCTCAACAGAGGAATGGATACAGAAAATGTGGTACATTTACACAATGGAGTACTATTCAGCTATTAGAAACAATGAATTCATTAAATTCCTAAGCAAATGGATAGAACGATAAAATATCATCCTGAGTAACGTAAGCCAATAACATGGTATGCACTCACTGATAAGTAGATATTAACACAAAAGCTCAGAATACCCTATATACAATTCACAGACCACATGAAGCTCAAGAAGAAGGAAAACCAAAGTGTAGATGCTTTGATCCTTCTTAGAAAGGGGAACAAAATACTCACAGGAGCAAATACAGAGACAAAGTATGGAGCAGAGACTGAAGGAAAGCCCATCCAGAGACTGCCCTACCTGGGAATCCATCCCATATACGGTCACCAAACCCAGACACTATTGTGGATGCTAAGAAGTGGAAGCTGACCAGAGCCTGACAAATACAGAGGCAGATGCTTGTAGCCAACCATTGGACTGAGCCTGGGGTCCCCAATGGGGTCTCCAAGGGAGAAGATAGAGAATGGACTGAAGGAGCTGAATGGGTTTGCAAGCCCATAGGAAGACCAACAATATCAACCAACCCTGAGTCTCCAGAGCTCCCAGGGACTAAACCACCAACCAAGGAGAACATATGGAGAGACTCATGGTTCCAGCCGCATATGTAGCAGAGGAATTTTTTTTTTTTTTTTTTTTTTTTTTTGGCATCAATGGGAGGAGAGGCTCTTGGTCCTGTGAAGGCTCCATGATCCAGTGTAAGGAATATAAAGGGTAGGGAGTTAGGTGTGGGTGGGTAAGGGAATACCCTTAAAGAAGCAGGGGGCAGATGGGATAGGGGGCTTCTTGTGGAGCTGAGAAAGGGGATAACATTTGAATGTAAATAAAGAAAATATCCTATAAAAAAGGAAAAAGTTGGTAATGTAAATAAAAAAATTTTAAAATACAAAAAAAAATTACATCCATTACTTTGCACAACAATATCTTCCACAGATGGAATGTGAATTTGTACTAGTCAAAAATTAATACACTTTAGTACATGTACTACTCAGTGCTCAGTCTGTTATACTCCTTATTTTTATTCTTTTATTGAAAATGGAGCTTTCATACTATATATATTGATTATTGTTTTCTTCCCTTTTATTCCTGCCAGTTCCTCCCCACCATACCTCCCATCTTTATCCACCCCTTTTCTACCTATATCTTGTTAGAAAAGTAGTAAGCACCTAAGAGATAATAATATACATCCTAATCACACTTCTCAATGCCCCTATAGTACAGATTAAAGATATCTTCTCTTCCCAAGACTTAATTGCTGTCACCTCTACTTCATAACCTTACTGCTGTCACACACACACACACACACACACACACTGAGAAAATCTGTCCTGTTTTATTTATAAACACATCTTACTAATATCCCTGGCCAACAGGGAAAAAAATTACTTTTGAGACATGGTCTCACAGTGTAACCCTGGCTGGCCTGAAAATTTTCTATATAGACCAGTCTGACTTTGAAATCACAGATTTTTGCCTGCCTCTGTCTGCTTAATGCTTAAAGAAAAGAGCCACCATGCCTAGCTATTGTAAATTATTTTTACATATTGCTATTCTTGTGTCAATTGTTCTGATGGCAAAGTAAAGATGGTCCCTCTAGAAGTTGCCTTATAATATGGTGAAAAGATCATGGAAAAACACCAGCAAAATATGTTTATTTTTCAAGCAAATATGTATTTTTCTCTTTATTTTCCTTTCAATTTTTAGTGGGGATGATTTCAGGTGGGATGATTACAGTGGGGATGATTTACATAAGTTGACCATAAATTTATCCTTCATTATCCAGTCTAGTCATCTGTTAAAAGGAAGTAAATATGTAGATGACCACATTTAACAGAAAATATCATTGAAATACTCAATTGAAATCACATTCTTATATCATTAAACAACCCTAGCATCCTTCTTGTACTATTCTTAATAATAAAATTAGTGAAACACTTCATTTTATTCTGGGCATCTCTTTGACTCTGCTTTTTACTCTGTAGCCAACTCTGAATGAAATTCTTTGTTACCAAGTGAGCTATAATGGAAGAAGGGTCATGACTTTCTCAAGCTAGGCAGCCCCATGCTAAAAGAATTTCATAAGACTTCTGTGTCTTCTCAGGAATTCTGATTACAATTATGAGGTTATAACATTCAAAAACAAAGTCAGGATCTCTTCTTCCATGAAAAAAAGGTCTGACAATGTTGTGCATTCAATTGCAGTTGTAAGTCATTAACCCTTGGAATGACTCAGTGACCTTGGCTTTCAAGAGAATTAGCCCTGCAGTTATGAGGAACAAAAAATTATTCTGGCGATGTTATTGACTTATCAAAAACTTGCCTTCTAACTGGAGGCCAAGATTTTGAGTTTAAAAGTTTGTTGGTACTCTGTTGTCTAATACCATTTAGAAACCATTATCATCTCTTGTACATTAAATTTTCTAATTAAATCAGTGAAACTGGAGATACTATCTTATCAACTACACTGGTGACCACAATATATGCAATGAGCAGGTAGATCTGACATGGCTAAAGTTGAGGGTTATGTATAAATTCTCACATAGTACTTCAGTTATGCAGGCAAACATGGTCCTAATATTTCTACATTTTGATCCACAGGAAGTGTCTTAGTCAGGGTTTCTATTTCTGCACAAACACCACGACCAAGAAGCAAGTTGGGGAGGAAAGGGTTTATTCGGCTTACTTCCGTATTGCTGTATATCACTAAGGAAGTCAGGACTGGAACTCAAGCAGGTCCAGAAGCAGGAGTTGATGCAGAGGCCATAGAGGGATGTTTCTTACTGGCTTGCCTCTCCTGGCTTGCTCAGCCTGCTCTCTTATAGAACCCAAGACCTCCAGCCCAGGGATGGCACCACACACAAGGGGCCCTACTCCCTTGATCACTAATTGACAAAATGCCCCACAACTGGACCTCATGGAGGCACTTCCCCAACTGAAGCTCCCTTCTCTGTGATAACTCCAGCCTGTGTCAAGTTGACACACAAAACCAACCAGTACAGGAAGCATGTAGAGACGGCTATACTAGCTTTAGATTGAGATATGATGCTCAAAGCTTACCTACAGAATGACACAGTACTTGAAATAAGGCCATACCTATTCCACCAAGGCCGCATCTCCTAATATTACCACTGTCTACGGACCAAACAAAAATTCAACTATGGGGGCCATTCCTATTCAAACAATCACACCTTGCATGACAATCATAGGAAATATATGATAAAAATATTCTAGAGCAAAGGCAAATGCAGATTTCCACCTAGTACTGCAGCTCGAGTTAATAATATTTCCATTATTCTCTACTCTTAATAGTTACTCTTAATAATTAGTTATTATAAATATCCATTCTCTCTGCTACAATTTTTATGCACAGTCAAAAGTGTCCTCTGAACTTCTATTTTGTTCTATCCTTTTTAGACCTTATTATTTTGTAGATTGTTGAGATTTGGTCTTCTACCTGTATTGTAATGTAAGTACTTGCCACCAAAGCCTGGTTGTCCCCGGGGATGAGAGAATCTAAACATACACAAATGATGCTATGTAACATTGCCACCAAGATATCCCCTATTGGTTAAATGAAGATGTTGACAGCTAATAGTTGGGCAGAAGAAACATAGGCAAGGCTTGTGGTTCTCAGGCTTGGGTTCAGAGGAGAATCACAAGAAGAGAGAAGGCAGAGAGGAGGAAGCCTCAATGGGGTAGGTGAAACATGAAAGCATGCCCATGAGGACTAGTCAATTGGAGTTAAGAGCTTCCCAGATGGAACATGGCAAGTTATAACTTGGGTTATTGATGGGGAAACAAATTCTAATAGCATAAAGGATAGATATCTGCCCAACTCTAGTGCCGATTATGGCTTATTATAAATACAAGAGTTTTGTGTCTTTTATCTGGAACTGAATAATCAAAGGTAGGGTGGAGGCCCCAGGTTGAGATCAGCCACATCAGTGTGTCTTTCTGATCTTCTATCTTGTCGTTTCCCTTTCTTCTTTATTATGCTATGGTTTCACTGGTCAAAGAGTACATTTTATTTTTATTGTTGTTGGGGTAGGTGAAGTTTCAATATGGCAATTTTTTCCTTTGTAGAGCTGTTTCATCTTCATGATGAAAGTATATGTCTCATCACTATAGTATCAGCTTAGAGTTCTTTTCAAAGATGCCCACCAGGCACTCCATCCTGTCATATTATCCAGTTTTATTTTCTTTGTACTTTCATCCCTGTGAAGGATGATACTTATTGCTCATTAATTTTGTTTTCATTCATATAGTATAAACTTCATATGAACAAGAAACATGTCTTTTCTGTCAGTATCACCATTACTGCAAAAATGTCTGACCCAAAATAATTAATGATAGATGGCAAGATAGTTGAAAGGCTAGAGGCACTAGTTGGCAAACACAGTGACTTGGGTTTAAGCCCTAGAACCCATATAGTATACAGAGAGAATTAACTCCCACAAGCTGTCCTTTGGGCTTTATGTGTACACTGTGTCATGTAAATTTGTAAACACACCACACACACACTCACACACTCACACACATACACACACACACACACACA
>NW_022196903.1:70208569-70212272 GCF_008632895.1 Mastomys coucha | reverse complement strand
ACACACACACACACACACACACTTTAAATAGTAACCATGTAACCATTCAGGCTCTTAAATATTAAGAATGAATAAGGAATTGATTGTTTATGATAAGTCGCTAGAGACCTCTTTTGTAATGTGGTCAGAAGTTTAACATTACTATAAGGATACTAAAGCCTGAGTCAATGTTGGGTGATGGAATATTCTTTTTATAGTTGATTCATCTTATTTCAGAAAGCACAGCTAATCTTTCTCTAACTTCCTTTCCTATTCTGTGATATAAATGAAAGTTTTTCTTCTGATTACCATCTTTTGCCAGGGAAGGATTCCAGGTAGAAAAGAAAATAATTGGCCAGAACACAGAATATGCTCATAGTCTTCAAATGTGGATAGCCATTTAAATAAGAGACACTACTTGGGCCAAAGATCTAAGGAAAAAATACTTTGTCTCCATCTGCTTATGGAGCCCCAGGAAACATGGTTTCAGATTATTTCAATATCTTATGATTGTGTGCTAAGTAAAATGAATTAACTGGAAGTGTGATAAAGTCGTGTGTGTAACATCTGTGTGTGGATGTGTTAAGAGATCCGGGGATTCGTGGAAATGGAGCCAACAGTATCAACTGCTCTGAGGTGATTCTCTCAAAGAGAGTTGTGAGTCAGCAGGTGTACTCTGCACTTCTTTGACATTTGTGCTGGCAAAACCGTGAGTGAGAGGTGTTCAAAAGGACTCAACAGCTGCTTTTATAAGCAAGAACAAAGCACCTAGTATTTATTTTAAAAATGCTGCTGGCTAATTTTATCTCTCGGAAGAAAAGGCCTGGGGATCAAAATTTCACCTTAATTTCTTCAGAATCAGGAAATAGTTGACTTGTATCAGAATTTTAGAGGAGTGAGAATGGAGTATATTTTTAAACTATTTATTATTTATGTATATGTGTGTGTGAGATCATGTGAACATGCATGTATATATGTATCTAGGCAAGAAGAAAGTGTCAGATCCCTGGGAATTGGAGTGAAAGACAGTTGTTTATTACTTGATGTGGATTCTGAGAATTGAACCTGGGTCCTCTGCAAGAGCAGTGAGTGTTCTTTACTATGGAGCCCACTCTGCAGTACCTATGAGGTGTTGGAAGGTTAGTTGCCCCAAACCTAGTCCAAACCGTATCTGCAAAGTGTTTCCATGCTTATAATGAAGGATTCTAACATTTCACCAATTGGTGTACAAATGATACAAATATTTGGAGTGCTTTTGGGCAGTTATCTAATTGAAAATATATCATTACTTTGACTAAGAATACATTGGATATTTGATCTACAGATTATGGTAATACAAATTGAACACTGTAGTATTATTTGTATTCACAAAGAACTGAAAATCAACCTTAACGTCAATCAATAATTAGGAATCTTGAGAAGCTTGTTGAGGCATCATAAGAGAAGCATCCTCCTACAGCACATGGAAACAAATACTGAGACCCATAGCCAGATATTAGGCAAAGAAAGACAGATCTTGGAATTCTCAACCCTAAAAGGGATGTATCCAACAAAGTCCTTCCCTCCGTGCTAAAGAACTGTGGAAAAGGAGGCAGAAAGAGTGTAAGAGCCAGAGAGGATAGGAGACAGCAAGGAGATGAGAGCCTCTGAATCAACAGGTTCCACAAACGTGAACTCACAGAGACGAAGGCAGCATGCACAGGGCCTGTGTTTGCATCAGATGGGATCGTAGAGTTGAGAGAAGTAGACAGGAGTTCCAATCCCTAACTCAGAAACTAATACCAGTTAATAATCACTTTCAAATGAAAATTTAGTTTTCTCCAAGTCTTACTGAGAAGATAAACTATTAAGATAGGTTGCATGCCCATCAGTAGATGGCTAACAGAAATGAACTTAATGAATCATTGGAAGTTTCTGGTCTCAGGATGTGTTTCAAAGCTTTTTTACTTTTACTTTTACCATTTTTTTTCTTTTGGGTTTTTCAGACAGGGTTTCTCTGTATAGCCCTGGCTGTCCTGGAACTCACTCTGTAGACTAGGCTAGCCTAGAACTCAGAAATCCACCTGCTTCTGCCTCCCAAGTGCTGGGATTAAAAGCATGCACCATCACCACCCTGCTTTACTTTTACTTTTAAATTACCTTATTTTTATTATACACACACACACACATATATATATGTATATATATATACACACATATATATACTATAATATTATAAACATACATAAATACACACATACATACATGCATATATGTATATATGTATATATGTATATATATACACACACATATATATATGTATATATATATATATCCTATGGATCTGTTGTGTATATATTATGGCTTCTGGTTTAGTGTTTTCTGAGTGCATGAACAAATGGGTATCTGCATCGATATATTTCCTGTGTCTTTTCTTGGGCTCTTTCCTCTTGTGTGTTTGTCTTGTCCTATTCCAATGTATTAATTTTGTCTTATGTTATTATATTTTATCTTGTTACTTTACCTTAGAAGTCTTATATTTCAAATGGAAGACAGAAAGTGGATGGACACAGATGGAAGGGGAAGTGGAGCAGAATTGAAAGTAGAGGGAGAACTCTTTTCCTCCCAGCACTATGGAGCTAGATCTCTATGAGTTTGAGGCAAGCCTACATTGTGCTGTTAGTTCCAGGCAAGAAAAGGCTACATAGTGAAACCTTGTCTCAAAAGTAACAACAAGAATTTGCATAATGTTTATATCTGTAAAATAATATTATGCATCCATTGGGCTTAGAAACAAACATGTATGTACTGATACAAGAAAATATTAGATGTCTTTGGTGTAAGCAATGTATTCTGCAGTTTTCTTAAGTATAGGACAATAGATTTCTTGTTCAAATAGGGACAGAATTTTTAATTTTGAAATCAACTGCAGGGTATGAAATTCTCAAAGATAATTAACAGCAGGTCAAAATGAATAAACACTTTTTCTAACAGTATAGCAAAGCAGAGTGGCCCCTGGAAGAAAGGGTTCGGTTTCTCTAGAGAAGTCATCCTTGACAGATTGTTTAAGGCTTTTGGTTAAATTGCTGTCACCTGCCATCTCCCTAGCACACCACTTTTAATGACATGAGTTTCCAGTGGTATTATTACTGAACTCTTGATAATAAAGAGTTACCGGAAACATTTTTGCCATATTGATGAAATCTCCTCAAGTTCCCTTTATGGGTTACCCTAAGAGAAAAGTATAAATGGAATTTTAGTTTTACCAGTTAACTGTACAATCTTTAACATAAGCTGTGATCATGAACTCCAAGACTTCTTTCTGTGGTGCTTTTGTGTCTCTACATTTATCATCAACTTGAAGTCCTAGGAATGCTTGGGCTCATTGGGTCCAAAAACTCACTTTAATTGCTGCTCCCCAAGGACATGAAAAGAGGAATCAGTTTCTTCAGTACTATTATATTCTCAGGCTGGACAACCAGAAAGTGATGGGCAAAACTTGTGCACAGAAAACATTTATATGGGTTTGGTAATGTGCTTCCTACAGCTCAGGGAGTTGTCCATGACATCAATTGCTCTTCCCTAACTGTGAGGACAAGCCTTCCCTGTGCTGCTAGGAGTATTGCCTTCTTTACTGGTTTTTGTGTGTGTGTGTGTATGTGTGTGTGTGTGTGTGTGTGTGTGTTGTTCTTGTTTGCTTTTTTTGTTTTGTTTGTTTGGTTTTTTAGACTTTTTTTTTTTTTTT
>NW_022196903.1:70204834-70208517 GCF_008632895.1 Mastomys coucha | reverse complement strand
TTTTTTTACATTTCAAATGTTATCCCCTTTCCTGTTTTCTCCTCTGAAAGGCCTCTATCCCATTTGCCCTCCCCTGCTCACCAACCCACCCATTCCCTCTTCCCTGTCCTGGAATTCCTCTACACTGGGGTATCCAGCCTTCACAGGACCAAAGTCCTCTCCTCCCTTTGATGTCTGACAAGGCCATCTTCTGCTATATATGCAGCTGAAACCATAGGTCCCTCTATGTATACTCTTTGGTTGGTGGTTTAGTCCCTGGGAGCTCTGGGAATACAGGTTGGTTCATATTGTTATAGCTCCTGTGGGGCTGCAAACACTTTCAGCTCCTCTAGTCCTTTCTCTAGCTCCTCCACTGTGGACCTTGTGCTCAGTCCGAAGGTTGTCTACAAGCAATCACCTCTGTATTAGTCAGGCACTGGCAGAGCCTCTCAACGAGACAGCTATATCAGCTATGTCAGCAAGCACTTGTTGGCATCCACAATAATTTCTGTGTTTGGTAATATAGGATGGATTTCCAGGTGGGGCAGTCTCTGGATGGACTTTTCTTCAGTCTCTGCTCCACACTTTGTCTCTGTATCTTCTCCAATGGGTAATTTGTACCCCCTTCTAAGAATGACCAAAATATCCACTTTGGTCTTCCTTCTTCTTGAGCTTCATGTGGTCTATGAATTGTATCTTGAGTATTCTGAGCTTCTGGGCTGGCTAATATCTACTTATCAATGAGGGAATACCATGTGTGTTCTTTTGTGATTGGGTTACCACACTCAGGATGATATTCGCCAGATCTATCCATTTCCCTAAGAATTTCATAAATTCATTGTTTTTAATAGCTGAGTAGTACTCCATTGTGTAAATGTACCAGGTTTTCTGTATACATTCCACTGTTGAGGGACATCCGGGTTCTTTCCAGCTTCTGCCTATTATAAATAAGGCTGCTATGATCATAGTGGAGCATGTGTCCTTATTACATGTTGGAGCATCTTCTGGGTATATGCCCAGAAATGGTATTGCTGGGTGGTCTGGTAGTACTATGTTCAATTTTCTGAGGAACTGCCAAACTGATTTCCAGAGTGGTTGTACCAGTTTACAATCCGACCAACAATGGAGGAGTGTTCCTCTTTCTCCACATCCTCACCAGCATCTGCTGTCACCTGAGTTTTTTATCCTAGCCATTCTGACTGGTGTGAGGTGCAATCTCAGGGTTGTTTTAAATTGCATTTCCCTGATGACTAAGGATGTTGAACATTTCTTTAGGTGCTTCTCAGCCATTTGGTATTCCTCAGTTGAGAATTTGTTTTGTTTAGTTCTGTACCCCATTTTTAATAGGGTTATTTGTTTCTCTGATATCTAACTTCTTGAGTTCTTTGTATATATTGGATATTAGCCCTCTATCAAATGTAAGGTTGGTATAGACCTTTTCCCAATCTGTTGGTTGCCATTTTGTCCTATTGACAGTGTTTTAAATTTACAAGTCCTATGTTATAAGGTGGGTCCTCTAAAGATGTGGTGGTTTAGGTTACAGGGTGCTCCACTGCACAGAAAAGTGTTCCTCCTTAATTACTAATGTGGGGGAAATAGGTTCTCAGATGTCCAGACATCTCATTTGCCCTATTTCCTTACACAGTCTACCCAATCCTTGGGATATTCATACCACTGAGGTGACATTCTTATACTCCTCTTGTCAAATAAGAATTAAAAAATAACAAATTTACATTTTGCCAGTCATTTCCCTTCATAACACACAGTGCTGTATAAATAAAGGAAAGAGGAATAAATTTTACATGTGCATATATATACATATATACATATATATATATATACATAGATATGTAAATATATGCATGTGTTTTTGCACAGTAGTTTCAAGATGGATAACAAGAAGCAGTTTACAGTAGGATTGTGAGAAGGTGGAATTGCAGTTTGGAACATGGTTTATTTCCATTCTTAGCTTCTGTTCTGTTTTGGTCTTAAATGCCATTATGTTATATAATTTTTATTGTCAAAATTGAAAATAGTTTTTCTTTAATTGAAGATAGGACTACCAAAAGAGAGAGCTCTGTTTGTAGAAGTTCTTAGATACAGAACTAACAAATCAGTCTGTTCAGAGCTCCTAGGAGGTCCCAGGAGTTTGATTGTGCACTCAAACCTATCATAATGTGTCTTGATTCTTTAAGGTATGTTTAGTTTTCTAAAGTACATGTAAAGCCTGAAGACACAATCACACACTAGCATGGTGTTCATTATTATTTTTTTCAGATATGGCAACAAATCTAGGGAACTTAGCTGTGTACTCTTGGTAGACTTTAGACATTCATTTGTCATGAAGATCAAGTGACTATATCTGACAATGTGAAAATTGATTTAATAAACACATGGTTGATATCAGCTGAAGCAAAACGTAATCCACCAGGATTTGCTGGGACTCACAGGATTGAGAGTGGTGCCTTTAAAGAAATCAGGCAGAGACACTTTGGAAAAACAAAGTGAATTAAATCTCTGTCATTGGATTTGATGTTTGTCAATAGGTTCATCATTGCAAGCCATGCATGCCTGTGTGTAGAAACCGGGCCAACCACACTAAAACAAAAGGAAATTTGACTCTAATGTGGATGTATGCATGAATCATCTCTGATCCTTCATGGAGGGCTGAATGATCCTAAAGTCCATGTGTAGAATGAGATATCCAGCTTTAGTTTTCAGGTGTGATGCTGTGATCTCCCTGCAGGAGCACTGCGAGTGGGGACGCTGCCTAGGATTGCCAGCTGAGACTCTTTCTGTACTCAGGCACCTGTGAGAGGCTAGCAGAGGAGAGCCTATAGCTTTTGATGCATAAATCAGGAAAGTGCAAGAAATTTACATCCCCAGAAACTTTCCAACCTGCAGTCAGAACTTCTCTTATCATTAAATTGATCCACTGATACTTGTTTTGATTAGAGCAGCAGCTAACTCATACGAGCATCTGCACGAGGCAATCGAGCTCCAACAAGCATAATGAATGCTATCTTTTAATTTTTTATGAAAAGGCTTCATAATATATAATTAAGATGTTTTTTACATGTTCTACTGATGAACCATCTGCAGGTATGACATTTAGCATCTGTACTTAAAAGTAGCCACCTGTTACAATCTGGCAATCCTAACGGAATCACTTTGGATAAATGGAACTAAGGATCATTTGGGTTCAGGGCTCTTCATGAATCTATCATCTTCTTGATTTTTTTTTTTTTAGTACAGACAATATTTTCATGTTTTTAAAATAACATCTATTATCAGGAGAAGCTTCTCTTTTAGGTAGATGGCAATTAACTCTGAGACCTCTCAAGGTAGAGAGAATAAGAAACTATAGCATGGTCAGCCTTAAATGGGACATCTACATTACACCACTTCCCCCCTCAGTTCAAGGATCACAGAGGGAGAGGGATTAGAAAGAGTAGGAGTCAGTGGGAGAGGATCAAATTGGAAACAGTGTTTCTGGAAACAAGGGAGACATTACACACTACAGAGTTTGCAACATTATGCATACAGCCAACAAAAGCTCAAGCCAGACAAAATCTCAGTATATAAAGGGGTGAGTGATACAAAGTTCCATTCATGGCTAAGGAACTACTTGTACCTGATACCTGTTGGGAAAGAAGGCATTAATTTTCTTTTTTTTTTCTTTTCTTTTTTTTTTTTTTTTTTTT
>NW_022196903.1:70187708-70204005 GCF_008632895.1 Mastomys coucha | reverse complement strand
AGCAGCCTTATTTATAATAGCCAGAACATGGAAACAACCCATATGTCCCTCAACAGAGGAGTGGATATTTTCTTTATTTACATGTAAATTTCTCCTTTCCCAGTTTCCCCTCCAAAACACACACATACACACACACACACACAAAAAAAAAACAAACAAACAAAACCAACAAAAACAAACCCCTGTTGCCTCCCCACTCCCCATGCCTGCCACTCCACCCTCTCCCACTTATTGGCCCTGGCATTCCCCTACACTGGGGCCCAGAACCTTCACAAGGCCAAGGTCCTCTCCTCCTATTGATGATCGAATTTACAAAAGAGAAAGGCCCATAGTAGGTTTGTCATGTTCCAGTTGATGACTGTACACACAAGAGTATATTAGTAGCACAAGCTGCACTTGATGGGTACAAAAAATAAAGGAACACAAACTGTATAAGTAGGTAGTGGATGGATCTGGCAGGAGTTTGAGAGGGAGGTGAATATGAACAAAAATATACTTTATGTAATTCTCAAATGATTAATTGAAAAGTGAAAGCAGCTGACAGGGGCACACATCTTTAATTCCAGCACTTGGGAGGCAGAGGCAGGCACATTTCTGAGTTTGAGGGCCAGCCTGGTCTACAGAGTGAGTTCCAGGACAGTCAGGGCCAAACAGAGAAACCCTGTCTAGAAAAAACAATAAATAAATAAATAAATAAATAAATAAATAAATAAATAAATGAAATAATAAATAAAAATGAAAGAAAACTTTAATCAACTGCATTTGTTTTTAAGTCAGTACTTTTTCATTTCATTCATTTAATTCACAAGTCCAAAATGTTTACTATAATTCAGTTACATGATCAATAAGCTTTTAATAAATGTATTGAAAAGCAAAGATTTTAGAGTCATCAAGTTCACTCCTCCCATTCTCTTCCTTGTTTACCAACATCAAATAACATCTTCATCCAAATTCTTATCCCTTTTAAATTCTGTTTACAGCAGCAACATCAAAACGATCTCTTGAAAGCATAAAATAAACATGACATGGTGATTGTGTTTGATCTGTACAGGGATGAGAAGTTTACATGAAAAGTAAATCTGCTAATTTTAGAGGATTTTTCAGAGTGAAGTGAGAGGATAGGTGAGTTGTTGAGATAGCATGACTCTTTCAGGGATAAAATTGTGATTGCAGAGTTTATAACTGCTGCCCATGGATAGGGAAGCTGTGTATGTTATTCTGCCCTAACCCTTAGCTTAACCTCACTGCTCAGCGAACAGGGAAAGAATTCACAGAGTTCGAACTTCACATCACACAGAGTCTAAACTGCTTCTTCACATTCTATACCAATAAATTACCATGGAAAATAACATCAGGAATGTGTTCCTAGTGATAGCGTTTTTTGCAACCAACCAAGACAATAGAGCAACATACAATTCTTTAAAATACTTTAAGTAAACTTTAAGTGAATTTACAAATACAAATATATTTCATATGTAACTGGTAAGTAGTACATGAGATTAAATCCCTAAGCTTATATGCTAATTTCCAGGATAATAAGGTCTTTTGTATTACCCATGACTTTGTCATCTGTTATCTGAATTTCACTATGGCACACTGATCATTTCCCCCATCTGGAACAGTGAACAATTTTGTTGTTATTTAAGTATTTTATATGGTAGGATCATACAAGTAGGCAGAAAGTTCCAGAAATTCAAGGATGCATGTTTATGTACACATATTGAAACATCCTTCTTTCAAGAAAGGTTGTAAAATATGTGGGCAGTTAATGATGACAGGGGAGAAAGATGCTTGAGAGAATGCTAGTTAAAGAATCTAGCTGATGATAAGAGGTAATGTTCTAAGAAAACTGTAAATGGCACTTGTTTGGGTGAGATCAACTCCTTGTAACAGGCCCTTAGGAACAGAGAGCAGCCCACAAGGCACTGGCATTGTTTTCATCTCCCAAACACTCTGAGGAAAAGGCTTGTTGAAAAACATGATGGTAGCTTCACTTGAGCTGTTCAAATCTTCCCTTTTCCTGGGATTCTTATATAGAATTTCAGGTATATGATCCATACCCAGTACATTTATACATGTGTCTATATAGTTCTTCATTGCATGTATTCAATGATGTGTTATTGTTTAAGTGATTTCTCTCTCACCAGTACAGACTACACAGCATAGTGTGTGTCCTCTATTTGGATACAAAATAAATGTAAAAATTTTAAAATAATTTGTCAAATTATTCATTTTGTTAAAAGATAAAATATTGAATAGTTGGATTTTTTTCTACACTGTGTAGAGAAGCTAGTTGATAGCTTAAGTCGAAAAAAAATATTAGATGTTAAAATGTTCTGACCAAGCACACAAAATATATTTTATCAAAGTCAAAGTCATTTACATGACTGTCTATATAGTTATAGTTAACATAGTAGGTTATCAGTGCAACTTACAATCATATGTGTTTATAAATGAATGTTTATTATGTTTTTCTCATATTTCTTAGTTCTGTGAAAATTTCATATAATGTGTCTTGATTGTATTCATCTGTCCTCCAACTCCTTCCAGACCCCACTGTTCCTTTTGTATTCACCCAAAATTGTTTCTTCTTTGGTAAAACACATAAATCCTATTTATGCATCTCATGCATTCTAGGATGTTATATATATTTTATATATGTATATACATTTTACATAGATGTTCATATATACCATTGTTATGTAGTCACCTATATATCTGTTATGGTTGACATAGTAAACTGCATATGACTGCTTCAATTTTAATACACAGTTTATGTGTTCTATTTATTTTATTGTCATTATAAATGCACAAATTTGCATATGATGGCTAGAGTGATAACATTTACATCTTCTACTCAGTATTGGTAATGTTAGGAATGCTTTCTGCTCTTCTATAGAATGAGAGTTTGGTACCTATAACCCATGTTATGGAGATCATAATCACCTATAACTCCTGAAGCAGGCTCCAGTGAGTATATCACAATACTTGTGGCAGAATTTTCCCTGTCCAATTACATTAAAATATTAGTGCAGCAGGAGACCTGTGATTGGACAGGGAAAAGGGAGGTGGTCTGATGAGTTGCAGGGATAGAAAGCACTCAGAGGAGGGAGGAGGAGAAGCCAAGATGGAGGCAGACAGACAGGAAGAAAATCCTAATCCAGTGTGGTTTTAAATGGCCACCAGTAGTTATGAATATAATATAGGGATAAAATAATTGGGATAACTTGTCTGATCTAGGTGGGCAGCTTGTATCATTATCAATTGGCTCTGAAATTACTGTGTGGGCATCTTCTGATTTGAGAATTTATTGATATACATATAAATCTGACTTGCTAATTATAAGCTTCTAGAGATTTGTCTTACTGGGTTACTGGAATTTGGGAACATCAACTACAGGGGGATTATGGCTGAGAGGGTATGAGTGGCACTGAGGCAGTGAATTGAAACTGGGAAGACTGTGATCAGTCACTACATGGGGCTACCTGTGGAAGCAGTGGAGTTGGCAGGCAGGGAGTAGCTGGATGGAGCATAGGAACTTGGCTGTCCTATTTTAGTTCCCACAACGCGTATTCATTTACTGCTTTTCTGTTCCTCTGCTTGAAGCAGCATCTATGGTTAAAGTTTATTACTGTCAAAGACAATATAACAGCTCTAAGGAAATGGGACATATGAAGACAGGAAATTTGTAGAGATTTGACTTTTCTTCTCTCCTCAGTGACAAGGCACATCAAGAACTTTCCTTGCCCTAGTAGTCAAATGATCTCTCTCACATCTGGAGAAATCAGGTAACAAATAAGGCCTAGTCTATAAACCTTAATGTCCACCCTCCAGAAACTCACTTCCTCCAGGAAGGTCGTTTCATCAAAATCCTACAAGGTTCAACATAGTACCACCAGGTGGAGACTAAGCATTCAAACACATCAGCATGTAAAAAAAAAAAAAGTCCATTCAATTTCTAATAGCATGCAAGATTTTTTTGATGATGTTTATATAGATAATTTTGCCTAGCACGCAGAAGGTCAAAGTCACCAAAAGAGAGTAGACATTAGCACAAAACACCTTGTTTACTGTCATCCATATACCTGAAGAGAGAGACATCAGTTGAGGCATGGTTGTACGTTGACATTTTGAGGTGATAGCAATGGCAGTTTTTGAAAACTTGTGCTTATTTTGTTTTATACAGTTCACCTTCTTGGGTAAAGTATTCTGATTTCAAGTAGGATTCCATATAGTAATACGATGTTAACCTGCAGTATAGACCTCTGTTTTGCTATTTGTGTCATGGATTTGGCCAACTGAAACAAATCTCATTACCTACAATGAACTGTTAGAAATGTAGGTGTATCTTTAACATTTCTGTATTAACTATTTTATCTGACTTATAACACCAATTAAGGCACACTCCAACTTTCTTCAGTAAGTTGAATCTGACCTGACACATTTCAAGTTGAAAAAGTGTCATGATTTGGTTAGGAAATGTACTCCTAGAGGGTTTGCATGATAAGGAAAGAAATAAGAGTGTTCACACAAAGAGTTCACACATTAAACATGCAATAGAGATTGGTAGAGTCACCATGTGGCTTTGTTTCCAAAGAGCTTCCTAGTCTCGTGGACCATTTTCAGTATGAATACTTAAGTTTTAAACATTTCTCTATGTCTAGGACACGACTTCAACTCTATGGTAAGTGAGGATGAGAGCTGAAGCACTCAGCCTGGTACTCTGTACAATCTGCATGTTCTGTCAGACCCTATTAGTGTGTGGTCATGGCTCCCAGGCACAGAAACTTGGCTGGCCAGCTAAGTTCCATCTACTTATGGAGAAAAGGAATCTGTAGTTATTGTATTTCAGTCTTAGGTAGCCCTACTTCTTCTACACCATGTCGTAGTCATACCTATTCTTCTTCATTAAAGACTACATATTAGATTTTTTAAATATTATTATTTCTACTCTAAGACTACCTCAAACTTACTGACTTGAATGGTATAATTTACTGATTGATAGCACTTAAAGTCAGATGTCTGAAATCAATTTTGGTGGTGGAAAATGAAGGTAATTCTGGGTTGCAATGCAACCTGAAGACTGGAGTGGAACTCATTTCTGCAATGTTTGAAGTTTCTGGAGGACAATCCACAGCACCATCCATACTCTTCTTTGTATTTTCCAAACCAGAAATATTGTATTTTTCTGACTCTTTTCCTGCTATAACTTCTTGCTCCCTGATTAAGTCAGAGGGGAAATTTCTCTGCTTTTAAGGGCTTGTGTGAGTAACACTGGATGCTATTTGGAGGTCCATTTTCCAAGCAAGATGACATCCTTTATCTTACATTGGTACTAGGGCTGTTGGGGCATTTTTCTCCTATTTAAATCAAATGTTTTTTTCACATTACCTTCTCTCATAAATGTTATCAAATGTCTATTTTCTCTATGTACAGGGCAAAAAACAAAGAAACAATTCTGCCCAAGTCCAGCTTGGTTCATTGCTGAGTTTATTTGGCTTCTGTACAGGAGCATGGAAAAAGTTTTACTTACCTGAGTGTGGAAAAGCAAAAACAACTGTGTCTCTGAAAAGTCTTACTGCATCATTGATGGTTACATTAAGGAAATTATTCTGGAGTCCTGTTTTCAATTAACTTAGCATGTCCTTTATCCTCTAGAAACTCCAAATAGTATATGCTGCTATGGGACAAGGGTGAGGGTTAGGATCTAGAGTGGGTAGAATCTGGGTTTTATGATTTTATGATCTTCCCTCTTTTCCTTTAGTTGCTGCATTTTAATAAGCCCATTACCATCACAGTAGCTTAGCAATCAATAAGTTATTCTTTCATTGCTATGACTACCAAGTCACACATTTCATAGTGTATGACAAAAGCCTATGCTGCATGGTATTAATAGGATAGTTATAAATAGCTGATACAACATGGTCTCAATGGCCACCTTTGGTGCCGTGGATCCTCCTGTCTTCGCAGACTCTTCCTCCAATTGGCTTCAAGCCCCTAGAAGACATTTCTATGTGTCTCTCAACATCTCCATCATGGATGTAGTTCTACTAATTATTTTGCCTCTGCAGAAAGGAAAATTGATCCTTCCATGTGCTTGTCTCGCCAGGCTTTCTAAGATGTAAAGATGAATCTGAATTTACAGTAGAAAAATTTCTGCTTCTGCCCACACTGAATTATTCTGACATATATTAAAGGCCATGATTATGAAGTTACCACTAGAAAATGCCTCTAATATGAGTTATATGAAGGGAAAAATGTAGTTCACATTTAAGGCAGGGAAAAATTGGTAGAATTTGGGTTCACTTATCGTGGATCAAACACTGGTACATGCAGAATACATACCTCACAATTTTCTGCTTTTGTCTGTCATTGCTGTAGTAGAGGAAGTGCCCTCTTTTATAGTGGTTTGAAAAGTATTTGAAAGATTTATCATACACACATCAAACTAGGTATAAGTATTAAAGATGCATGTTTTCAAATGCCCCTAGAACTATGCACTCCTGATTGAGAGAAAATTGATTAGATCCTAAGAGGGATGAAGACTGTACAGGCCTGAAGGAATACAGCTCATTGCTCATGGAAGATTAAAACCACAACATTGCTGGTGTAGTGCTGGGTATCTGTCAGAGACACAAAATTTGGTGCATACTGAATGAGTGGGATCTATGTAGCCAATTGTTACCAAAGGATGCCTAACACTGTAAGCATTTTTTTCCTGGATCCTTTAAAGACTATAATTCTTTTTTCATTACTTTGACAAAATCCTTAACAAAATCAACTTAAGGAAGGAAAGGTTTGTTCTAGCTCAAAGTTTAGGGAGCACTGCATAATAGTTGGGAGAGTTTTGGCAGTGAAACCATCTTGAAGCTGTAGTAACAGAGCCCTGAGGTAGTTGGTCACAGTGTGTCTTCTTCCAAGAAGCAGAGACATGAGTGATGGTACTCAGGTCCCTTTGTCTTTTTAAGTCATCCCCAGGACCCCAGATTAAAATTTGATGCCACCTACATTTATAGTGGATGTTTCTAGCTCAGGTAAAACACTGTGGGAACAACCCCTCAGACGTACCCACGATGGTGTCTCCTAGGAGATTCTAAAT
The DNA here is from genome assembly GCF_008632895.1 of Mastomys coucha. Classification (NCBI taxonomy): domain Eukaryota; kingdom Metazoa; phylum Chordata; class Mammalia; order Rodentia; family Muridae; genus Mastomys; species Mastomys coucha. The sequence goes on along the minus strand of NW_022196903.1, from coordinate 70,196,906 downwards.
CTAATCAAGTTGACAGTGGCAATTAGCCATCATAACACCTCAGAATAAAAGTTCTGCCGCACAGGATCTTGAGTCCTTGGCTAAAGTAGACCCCATGAGTAAACTAAAATATCTAATCATATGATCACCTCAATGGTAGGATTCTTGTGTTGGCTTAATGTGGTTATGAGTTCTCCAGATTGCTTTGATTCATTCTTCTTTCCACTCATCCCTTCTCCTGTCTCCTCACTCTCTTTCAGACAATGTAGTGTGAATGAGCATCTATAGCTCATGCTGTCATGATGCCCTACCTCACACAGGCTCCAAATTAACAAGGCTAAGGATTGCAGACTAAAATTTTTACAATAAAACACTGAAGTAAACAGTTTCTTATTTTAAATTGTATTAAATATTTTATCACAATGATCAAAATGTGACTAGTTCCTTCTTCCACTTGTTTGGGCCTCCCCCAATAAATTGAACATCAACATAAAACAAAAGCTAAATAAGAGTATTCTTTCTTCACATAGAATGTTTTCAAGTGGGAATATTCTATCTTGCATCGTTGCCTTTTGATGAGCTTTTCGGGGTCTTCAGAGTGTAGATTTGTCATGAACTTTTAGTAACTCTAGGTACATGAGTTAATCCCTCATAGTAACTGTCTTTCTCCCTCTTCCATTTCTATTCTCTCCCTCTTCTGCTTTGCCCCTCTATGTACCTTCCTTTCTAATTCTCTGTTATTTCTCTTGATAGCTTATACCAATACCATCATTAATATTCACATCTATACCAAATGTTCTATTCTATATCAAAGCATTGTTGTGATGGGAATGAATTAGCCAAGATATCAAGGCATCTTCTTCTGGTCTATTCAAGCAGCAGGCACACTTGTGCTATATAGACATCCAAGCAGGCCAAACACTCATACACATGAAAGAAACATAAATAAATCTTTAAAGGAGGTAACCATAAGGTGGGGAAAGATGGAAAGATAGTTCAGTGGTTTCAAGAACTGACTGCTCTTCTAAAGGGCCTGGGTTCAATTCCTGTACATACAGATAACATACAAACAATGAGACATATTTTTAAAATAAAAATTAATCTTCAAGAATGAATCTAAATCCCCAGGAATCTAGAAAAATCGCAATGATTTGTATTATTTGCTTAACACTTAAAAACATAGTTTAAAATCATGTAAAATTGGACATGGAATGAAGAAATCAAGAATTTTCAGGAAATGATCCTAATGATGACTGCTGTCGACTAATTAACCATTATGATGCATTAGACATGTGGGCCTCTTGACAACTCCTGATGTTCAAGTTAAAATCCATACAACTTGGTCAATCTGCTTGGTTGAAAATAATTCAGTTAAATACTCCCATGTCCTTTATCTAACATTTCCAACTCTGACCTATAACCTGAGAGAGTGCTACCTGTACTTCTAGCCTCGGACTCCAAGACTCTTTTAAAAAATGATTTACTTATATTTTTATTTTGTGTGCATTAGAGTTTTGCTTGCATGTATGTCTGTGAGAGGGTGTCAGATCTCTTAGAACTGGAGTTACAGGCATATGTTAGCTATCCAAAATAGGAGGTAGAAACATGAGTCCTCTACAATAGCAGCAAGTGCTTTTAATTCATGATGTATCTCTCCAGCCTTCAGATACTCATTATTTAAAAGAGCTAAACACTGTGCCAGGTTAATAGAATTAAAATAGATGATCTTTTTAACTTTTGTTGAATCAGGAATCATCAGCCACAGAACAAAACCTGTCAGAAATTCATCCTGTCAAGTTCACATTCTCAAACTGCCTATGCCACGAGAACACATGATTTTCATAACACACAGTGAATATTTTTTTCTCTATAGTATTATTTGGCCTGTATCTAAGAAGCCACCTATCAATGTGATGTGTTACACATGTATCTTGAAGGCTGGTCTTTTAGCAATGCAATCTCTTTAAGTGAAAGCATATGTTAGCTTTGTATTGTTTATTGTTCAAGTGTTTTATAAAACTCAATTATTTAATTTAGCAGAGAAAAAGAAAGGAAAATATTGCCATTAACTACAATTACCAAATCTTTCTGTAATTAAGTTTAAGACTATAAAGGGGTAGGTTTTGAAATCACAGATCAAAAACAAATAATATAAGTTTTAAAGCATATCACAAAAATATCAAAAATATTAAAAAGAATATCAATATTTATATTGTTAAACAAGGAAACATAAAAGCAATGTGAGAATGCTCACATCTGCCCATGGAGACTTCATTTCTAAGGCAATTCTGTCCCCAGTGCAAACAACTAAATTCTTGTTTATAGCTGGTGGTAGGTTGGTAGGTGGGAGAACATGTTATTATAAAGTCTATCTTATGTAAAATGTTATTGTATCATTAAGTAATAGTAGACATTCTATGGCTTAAAAATAAAAGAAAGAGGGTTGATACTACACTAAAGTGCATAAATAACAAGTCTACAATAGTTATAATGAAATCAGAAAACATTACTGGCTAATTATTTTGACACACCTATAATCGTGTTACATACCAGCCTCTGGGTACTCCTGTAAGGGACTATAGAGATGATAGTTCACCTTTTAGAATATCTGTTTGAAATTGCCTTGATTACATTAATATGTATGGGAAGACCCATCTTAATTGTGGATGGGACCATTTCCTGGATGGGGCTGATCCTTTGCTGTATAAATTGTAGACATCAAGCTGAGCAACTCTGCTTGCATTCATTTCATGCTCTCTTCTGGAAGTGCACATAATCTGACTAGCTGCCTACAGGTCCTTCAGCTGTGATTTCTCCACCATTATGAACTATAACATTTTGAGTTGTCATTATTTTATCATTGTAACAGGAAAAGAAACTTAGATAACCATGAGAAACAAACAAATTCAAAATATTTACTCAATGGATCAAGAGAGACAAAAATTTTTAAAAGAATTAAGGAAGGCATAAAAGAAATTAAAAATAAAAATATGGATACTTAGAACCACAAACAAAAACATCTTTACATACTTGTGACAACTGTGTAAACTATGCTCACAATACTCCACATATAAAGAATAGACTCTCACATTGCATAATGTATAAAATCCAACTTTATTCCATCCTTAATATATTCATTTCAAGTAAGAGACAAAGGTAGACTAAATATAAAAGAATGAAAAAACTATATCCTGTGCAAAAATCTAAAAATTAAGAAGGAAAATATGTGATGCTCAGTGGTAGAGCACATGGCTACAAATACCTAACTCTGAGCTCAGTTTCAGCCGAAGAGAGGTAGGGAGTATGACAGCTACTTAATATTAGACAAATCTTGGGACTAGGGACATCACTGAATTAAAAGAGTCAAGTCAACAAGAGGACACAATATGCCTGACAACTCCCTTACACAAGACAAAGCTTAGAGATACATGCAACAAAACAAGCAAAATGGAAAGTAGAAAAGTAGAGAAAAGTCTCTAAATATAGTCATTGTTTAAAACAAATGACGCCTAGTTCCTAAGACAAAAGAAGACAGGAGAATTCAGAGAGATATAAAAAAACAGAGCAGTTATTAAGTTACTGATTTGATCCACAATGGTAAAACATCCCCCCTCCCACCCAAAAGCAGAACTGATTGCTTTTAATCCATCCATAAGAGCTCAGCTCACAGGTGGAACTGTTACTATTGTAGACAAATCATACACAATGTGTCTTCATAATATCTTACAGCTGCGTAAAGTTGGGTCATTGCATTTTTGAACAGTAAATATTTTTTAAATGTGTAACAACTAAAATTAACTTAAATTGAGTGGATAAAGAATCGGTGGGTGATTTTGGTGAAGTTCCCCTTTGTTGTATCTCATGATTTCACTGTCACCTTGACTGTAGAGCATGCATACACTGTACAGTGTGACATCACGTAACACAAGTCAACAGACGCTACCCAAAACACTTTGACTCAGATTCAGGGTCACTGTAAATTATGTATTAAAGTATTTTTATCTTACATTTTCCTAGTATGGAATCCTGCTTTCACCTTTAATAAATGGTAAATATTTTATATATCAAAATATTGTTCTAAAACATATTTTATTATATAACCAGTTCATATACTTCTAGGCCTGTGGTCACATATGTTTTCCCTGGTCAAAATGGGTCACAAGTATAAAATGTTGAAAAGCTTTGTTACATTTGAAACAAAAGGTAATATTAGTACTTACACATCATAAGGCTTTCTGGAAAATCAGAAACCATCTAAAAATGTGAAAACGTTTCTTTTTTTTTTATTCTTTTCTTTTTTTTTATTTTAAAAAGATTTTTTGAAACTATTACAAATTAAATATTTAATATCTTTAATATTACATTCATTTTATCTTTTACTAAGAGTATATACATCATTAAGCCAAGCATATTGTATAAGCCTGTAATTGCAGTATTTGGAAGGCTAAGGAAGGAGGATCAGGCATTGCAGGTGTCAGCCACAAAGTAAGTACAAGACCAACCTGGGCTATGAGAGACCCTGATTTGAGGGTTTTTTATTACATATTTTCTTTATTTACATTTCAAATACTATCTCCTCTCCTGGTTAGCCCTCCAAAAAATATAACAAAAACAAAAATCTAATCCTCTTTTTTTCCCCTTCCCCCTGCTCACCAGCCCACCCTCTCCTACTTCCTGGCTCTGGCATTCCCTACACTGGGGAATAAACCTTCACAGGACCAAGGGCTTCTCCTCCCATTGCTGAACAACTAGGCCATCCTCTGCTATACATATACTGCTGAAGCCATGAGTCCCCCCATGTGTACTCTTTGGTTGGAGTTTTAGTCCCTGGGAGCTCTGAGGGTACTAGTTAGTTCATATTGTTGTTCGTCCTAAGGGGCTGCAAACCCTTCAGCTCCTTGGGTCCTTTCTCTAGCTTCTTCATTGGGGACCCTGTACTCAGTTCAATGGATGGTTGTGAGTCTCTACTTTTGTATTAGTCGGCCCTGTCAGAGCCTTTCAGGAGACAGCTGTATCAGGCTCCTGTCAGCCAGCACTTGCTAACATCCTCAATAGTGTCTGGGTTTGATGATTGAATATGGAAAGGATTCCCAGGTGGAGCAATCAGAAGCTCAGAATACCCAAAATACAATCCACAAACCACAAGAAACTCAAGAAGGAAGACCAAAGTGTGGATGCTTCGTTCCTTCTTAGAAGGGGGTACAAAATACACACCTAAGGAATCACTAAGACAACCTATGGAGCAGAGACTGAAAGAAGAAAAGCATATTTCTTAATTCATGGGCAAAACCCAAACAAACAAACAGAAAACAACTAATCGCAAGGATTGCACTTTGTTTTTCAAATGCAAGAAAAAAATGTGTGGTGCAGCTATAGTGTTTATAAAGTAATATTTATCACTCTAAGGGTTAATTGTAGAAAAAAAAGGTATCTTAAAAATAATTCTCTAAGCTTGTACCATAGAAAGCTAGTGAAGATGGTGGGACTCATGATTCAGCAGCATACGTATAACAGAGGATGGCCTAGTCAGTCATCAAGAAAAGGAGAGGCCCTTGGCACTGTGAAGGTTCTATGCCCCAGTATAGGGGAATGTCAGGGCTAGGAAGTGGGGATAGAGTGCTTTGGTGAGCAGGGGGAGGGGGAGGGAACAGGGTTTTGGTTTTTTGTTTTTATTTTATTTTATTTTATTTTATTGGAGGGGAAACTGGGAGAGGTGATATCATATGACATGTAAATAAAAAAATCTAATAAAAAAAAGAAAAAAGAAAGCTAGAAAAGAACATATTTTATAATCAAAACTGGAATAAAACAAAGAAAATATGAATAATATGAAATAGAAAAGAAGCATTGATAAAACTCAATGCAGATAAAACTATATTGCTCCCTTCAAAGGAGTAATATAATTGATGAATATTAAGACAAATTGATTAATAAGGAATAAAAAATCAGTCTCCACAATCATGGAGGGAATATTAATTACATCAGAACCCAGAACCCACGAATCCTCTGCTTTAGGTAGGTGACAAGATGTAACAGCACACCTATGATGTCCACCCAGTAGATGCCAGGAGCAACCCCCATAATCTTGACAATCAAAACTTCTCTGTAGACATTGCCAATATCTTTGGAGGCAAAATCATCCCTACTTGAAAACTAATCCTACAAAGCAGAGTAGATAAGGTTATATTTTAAACAAGATTTTGAGAATAGATTCAGATAAAAATTCATTAAAAAATTACTAAAAGTTTTCAAGAGGAAAAATCAACACAGCCTTTCAACAATTAAATATGATGTAATTTGTTTGAAACTATATTCTGTAATAATATAGAGATAAAAACTGCTAATGAGTCAATTCTTCTCAGAATTATTTTCACTACCCCTCATAGTATATCTCAAAAGAACAAAGGAGAACATGGAGAATGAACAGAGACTAACAGCCCCTGAGCCAGGCTCTTAGAACAGCTAGGGTTTGTATTGGAGTTCTCAGAAAAGATTTTCTACGACTGAATATAAAAAAAATCCTGATCATGGTGTAAAATGTACCTATAATGAATGTACCTTTAGTAAATTTTAAAATATAAACAGTACATTTTAGAAAAGAAAATATTTCAATTGAAAAGTGAATAGTGTATTTAAAATAAAATTTACTAAATGGCTTTAAGAAGAGAAAGGGCATTTATGAGGAAAAAATTATTAAACATTGTCGGCCACCTTACCCGTCTAGCAGAAATTAGGAGGCAAACACCAAGCCCTTCTCCGTGCAGTTTAATCAGGAACCTTCATTTTTACTTCTTCTCTAGCTAGCTTTTTTTATATTCTTCTATATCTTCCTCTTATGTCTTACTTATTTCTACTTACATCTTATTAGTTACATCTTATTAGTTACATACTTATTCCTAATTCTACATCTTACATCTGTCCTTACATCTTACTTCTATATCTACATCTTCTCTCCTATCCCATTACCAGCCCCAATTCTACATACTTACTCCTAAATCTCTCCCAGCCCATCACCAGCCCTTATCTCTACATACTTACTCAATACACTTCTTCTCTCTCCAGTCCCCAGCCCTTGTGGGTTAAATACTTTCCCTGGTCCCAATCAGCATCAGCTACGTGGCAAAGCATAATAGGCTACGAGAAATCATGCCAGCTTGCATCATAAACTAGAGGCACACAGCTTTTCCAACTAAGGCTTGTTTACCTCAATGCTCTCTGCTCTGGCCGGATACCAGGTGTTCAATATATATATATATATGTATATATATATATATATATATATATATATATATATATATATATATACATATATATATATATGGTGGCAGCTGCGGCTCCCCACAAAACATGAAAAAAGAAAAAAGTCATCAAGAAAAAAGACAGATTACAAATAAAGGAAAAAGCTTAAATTCTAGCCACATGGAAAGCAATACACATGATTTGTTCCAAAGGTAAAGCAAGTTCAAATCATGAGATATACTTAATAGCTATTAGAGATATTGAAAGCAAAATAATGCAACCTAGGCTAACAATGGGCATCTAGCATTTGAGTACTCTTACATAGTTTAATAGGTGTTTGCAAATTTCAACACATAGACACATACATTCCAGTTCAACTCCTTCAGAAAAGCTATACAGAAACATTAGAGATCTGCCTTCCTCATTCACATTCCTTGGAGTCTCAGGCTATGTATGTATCTGTCTGCCTGGCTTCACAGGCAGGATCTAGCATAACAGTCCTCTGAGAGGCTCCACCCAGCAACTGACTAAAACATGTGCAAAGATCCACAGACAAACCTTAGATAGAGCTCAAGAAGTCTTCCGGAAAAGTTGGGGGAAGGTTTGAGGAACCCAGATGGGATAGAGACTATACAAGAAGACCAACAAAGTCAAGTAGCCTGGACTATTGGTAGCTCTCAGAGACTGAAACACCAGCCAAAGAGCATACATGGACTAGACCTAGTCTCCCTACGAATGTGCAGCAGATATGCAGCTTGGTCTTCATGTGGGTCCTCCAACAAATGGAGTGGGGACTGTTCCAGACCCTGTTGCCTGTCTGTAAATACTGCTCCCCTAACTGGGTTGTCTTGCATGGCCTCAGTGAGAAAGGAAGTACCTTGTCCTGCAGTGACTGGAGGTTCCAGAGTGGGTTGGTTCCCCCAAAAAGACCTCCCTCTTCTCAGAGGTAAGGGGAGAGGGCTAAGGAAAGGAACAGTATGAAGGGGGGAACTGGAGGTTGCCATCTGGATAAATGTGAATAAATAAATGGAAAATAATTTATCAAAAAAGGGAAATGAGGATATTTGCCCTGTAATATCTTATTCACACTGAGCACAAAATGATCATCAATAACTGAATATATAGTCTTTTATTTTTAATTATTGTTATCATTTAGTCAAGAGAAATATTAATATTATACACAAACATGTCCCAGGGATAAGGGACAAATACAGTCAATACCCACAAATAGACTGATCTATTTTACTAATTTCCTGTATTTTGTTGCTTTGTTCATTTTTTTAACATATAAACTATGGTTTTGGGAATAGAACCTAAAGCTATCCTTAGCAAGATGCAGTATGGTTCTACAACTTGTTTTATAGTTCAAATAAATGTATAGGTTTGCATGTGTGGAAGAGTGTTGCTTCTCAAGTTAGTGTGTAATAAAAGTTAGTTGAATGAATAAATCATAAACCACAATTTAATTATCACAGCTATAACAGAAATACACTTTCACTATCCTAACATGATATTATTCAGTCTTAACTATTCTACAGACAACATTTAAAAGAGAATTACACACAGGGTCAGTATTCAACAATGTTATTATGTTCAGAATTATGGCTATTGATTTAACAAAATAATGGTAACATTTATTTTTAAGGTTTATTTTATTTTTAATTATGTATATGTGTGTGAATGTGTATATGTACATGAGTGTAAGTGCCAGAAGAAGCCAGAGAGGGCATCAGAGTCCCCAGGAGCTGGAGTTTTGAGTGATTGTGAAAATCCTGATGTGGGTTGTAGGAACCCAACTAGGGTCCGCATCAACATCAGCAAGTGCTCTTAACAACTGAGACATCTCTTGAAGTCCTGATTATTTATACGTATATTTTTAAAAATCACCCTTTTCTCCACCTGTGTAGAGAATGGTACATACATATTTTAATAATATATAAATTTGGTTTTTGGTAATTTCATTCATATATATATATATAT
>NW_022196903.1:70170027-70187698 GCF_008632895.1 Mastomys coucha | reverse complement strand
TATATATATATCCATATGATATGACTCTGTGGTAATTTTTCAGCTCCAGAAAAGCCTGAGTAGCCTTTCATGCGATTCCTAATAAATCATTCTGTAAAATATTTTTCAGAAATACAAATAAATAATTAAGATACATGCAACAACTTGAGTGAATTCCCAAATCACTACACTAGAGCAAATATGTTGGATGGTTTAATTCTGATGAAAAATAAGCTGACACACAGTAATGAAGATCAGGTTAGTGGTAGCTATAGACAAGTGTAAGTGTACGAAAACAGCCTTAAACAAATAAAAGAAGTCTTCCTATAAAGTCCTAACTTCCTATAAAGTCCTTCACTAGTCAACTCTCTGAAATATCTAATTCAAGAATGATATCGAGACTGTGGAAATTTATTTAAAAAATAGAATGTTTTCCACACTATTTATAAAGAAGGTCATATTACCTTAAAGCTAACACTGAACAAAGATATTTCAAGGGAATATTGAAGGTAATATCTTTTCTAAACACAAATGTAACAATCCTTTAAGAACATTAGCAAACTAAATCCAGCAATATATTAAAAGGGCAATACTGCTTGATCAAATAGGGATTACCCTCAGAATCAAAGTTTACTTAACATTTAGAAAATAATATAATTCATGATATTAACATAAAAGTATAAACATGATATCTGATTATATAGCAAAAGAGGATTTCATAAAGTCAACCATTATCATGTTTTTACAAAACCTCATCAAATGTCCTCTTAGGAAATTAGCTATTGAAAGGAAATCTCTCAGCCTCCAGCAGAGTATATGTGAGAAACTAATAGATAATATTACAAATAATGGCAAGTGATTGAGAGCTCCCCAACAGGAAATCAAAGCCAGGATGTTCCCACTTTTCATTTCTGTTTAGCATTTAACAAGGAATAAGCTGTAAATAGCAGATAGAAATAAGAATCAAAACAGCAGGCAACAACAGCAACAACAACAAAACAAGAAAATAAGAAAAAAAGAATGAACTAACTCACATTTGTTTTGATTATTTCATTGGCTAGTTTTTGTTGTTGTGACCAAAAATGACTTGGAGAAGGAGGCGTTTACTGTGGATGTACGGTTAGAGTTGCTAATGGCAGGGGAGGCATTGAAGCAATCAGCCAGAACAGGAAGCTGAGAGATCACACTTTCAAGCTGAAAGCTTAAGAGACAAACAGGAAATAAGAGAGGTCATGACCCCGAAGCCTAACCCAGTGACATACTTCCTTCAGGAAGGCCCCACCTCCTAAAAGTTCAAAAAACTCCCTAAAGTACATGCCATGTTAACACACATGAGCCTATGGTGAGCATTTCTCATTCAAACCACAATAATTATGTACTTAGAAAACTTTAAAATTGTATAAAAACAATAGATTAGTATACCAATTAATACAATTAGTAAACCAATCTTGAAAGATTAATATGAAAGGATCAATTGTATTTCTATGTAACAGCAACATTTAAAAAAAAAACAAAAATTTAAAGTGCTACATTCAGAACTTAGATATTGAAATTTAAAAACAAATTAGAGTCAAATAAAAAGGATTGTAGAAGTGGACAGCTTTATGATGGCCATTGCACACAAGGTGCTATGTTGAGATGGCAGATTTTTCTGGACTTTTTTGGAGTACTTTGCAGAATAACAACTCTAAAAGATTTTGTATAGAAATTAATTATGAAATGAAAATTACAGAAAAGACAAAATTATTTTGGAATATATAGAACATTGACTTGTACTTATAAGATTTTGAAGTTGCTAGAATATAGAATATGTTATGAAAAAGGCTGAGATTATTGATAAACATTTAGAGGTCACTGAAAACCAAAATTTAAGAGTTAATCCTGAATAAATGAATATTTACATAATTATACCATTAATTTTATAATATAAAGATTAAGCTGAATTTGTTTATTCAGTTCTATTGCTAAAACCTTAGAAAGTACAAAAAAAATCATTATTATTTAAGATAGGACATGGAAGTAATGAACATATATAAGTAATACAGATTTCAATAAAACTGGAAATATGGACCTTACAGAAAACCATTAAGAATATAAAATGAGCCCTGGAATGTGATAGAAAATAGATAATTTCTGAAGATGATTAAGAGTATGGTGTCCTTCCAACGGGCCCAGTTCAGTTTAGAGTGCCCATGTTGGTGTTGGAGAGCTTACAATTGCCTGATATGGCAGCTCTAGGGAATCTGAAACCCGCTCCTGATCTTCACAGGCACTTCTATCCGTCTTCTCTTTCACAAATAAAAATAAAAATTAAAGTTGAAATACACACATCCAAAGAAACTAAGTAACAAGGGGGGCCCAAGAGGAGATGTATGAATCTCACTCAGAAGGAGAAACAAAGTAGTCATGTGAGTTTGATGGAGGGAGAGAACTGGCTAGGAGAGGAGATGAGGAGGGGAAAGGGGATGAGGATCAGGCACAAAGGAGAAGGCTGGGAGTGAGAACAGAGGTGGAAGGGGCTGTCTCAGGAAGTAGCTAGAGTCCTGGGAAAGGAGAGGTTCTAGGGAGTCTTTGGAGGTAACCCTAATTTCTAGTGGAGTGAGGGGAAAATCTAAATATCCTCAAAACCTTCAACCCAAAATTAGTCCTGCCTACAAAAAGAAGCAGAATTTGGGGGAAGGCCTAACTAATAGCTGGTCCAACTTGAGACACATCCCATCTAAGAAAACTAATCCCTGACACTATCTATGATACTCTGATATGCCTGCAGACTAGAGTCTAGCATAATTGTCTCCTGGGAGGCTTTATCCAGCAGCAGATGGAAACAGGTGCAGAAACCCATAGCCAAACATCAGGCAGTGCTTGGGGAGTCTTGTGAAAAGTCAGAGATAGAACACAGAGTCAGAAGGCACATGAACACCACAAGAAGACCTACAGAGTCAAAAATCTGCCCATGGAGGCTCACAGAGACCAAACCATGAACCAAAGAACATGCAGGGGCTGGACCTAGGCCCCTTATCCATTCTTAGTATATATCCAGCTTGGTCTTCATGTGAGTTCTCTAACAATTTGAGAAAGGTTGTCTCTAATTCTACTGCCTGCCATTACATCCCATTCCCCTATCTGGACTGTCGGGTTGGGTCTAAGTGGTAGAGGTTAGGCATACTGCAACTGGTTGTTCCAGAGTTGGTGGGGCTTCCCCTATTCCTAAGGGTAATTGGGGGAGGGATTTGTAAGGGTGGGACTGGAGGATAGGAGCGGCAGGAGTCAAGATCAGGATGTAAAGTGAAGAAATAAATTTTTTAGAAACTGTAAACAATGGAAAATAAGGAAAATAAGATAAATATCTTTGAAGAACAAAGAGTTCACAGAATATATTAAAGGCAATTTAGAGACAATTTTAAGACGTTCAACCTGATTTCAAACTTGCAGAATAATGTGCAAAACATTAAACAGATTTATGCAAAATGATGCATAAATGTGTACAAAACTATGTAAACATTCTCCATCTTAATTGTTCTTCGATGTAGTTGCATGTTAAAAATGTAAATTATGTCAGTGAGGTATCATCACACACACAGAGAGAGCTCAAGAAGGACAATAGTAAAGAAAGAGAAAAAGGAAGAGATAGAGAGGGAGGACAAGAGAGAAAGATAGAGAGAAGAACAATAATAAAAATTCACATTTGCTGGTACACACATGAAAATATACAACTACTTTGGAAGAAAACTTGAAATATTTATTATAATATAAACATAAATTTGCTATGTGGCCCCTAGTAACACTTTCAGGTATTAAGAAAAAATACATAACTGATACAAGTTTTTCCAAAATATGCACAGCAACTATATGACTGGAAGAAAACCAAATGCCCATCAGAGATGCTGTGAGAAACACTTCATGGTATGTCTATTCAAGGAATTATCACTGAGCAATAAAAAATAAATAAATAAACACTACCAAACATTAATTAAGGTTGAACAGAAAAGCAGCATTGTGAGTAAAAAAAAAAAAAAAAAAAAAAAAAAAAAAAAAAAAAAAAAAAAAAAAAAAAAAAAAAAAAAAACAAATAAAAAAGTGGATATTTTATGATAACTTAAATGTTGAAGTTGAGAAATCCAAAGGTGAGTTAAGAGTTTCCTAAACAAACATGAAGAACTTAGTGCAGTTCTCTAGGATCTAAAAACTAGGCTGGGGGCTCATGCCTGTAGCCCCAGAGCTAGGACAGAGGCACAGAGAAGTGGATCCTAGGGGCTTGCTGGCCAACTAGTCTAACCAAATCCATGTGATCAGCGAAAGAACCTGTCTCAAAAAACATAGTGAAGAGCTATCAGTGTAGATAGCAGAAGCTAACTTAGAACCTCCACAGACTTGTACACATACTCAAACACCTGCATGCACACCACACACACACACACACACACACACACACACACACACACAAACACACACACACACACACACACAAGAAAAACTGGTAAAACTTTGTACAGAATAAAGGCACTGTCCACTATACTTGAGTCTGGTCCCAGAAATCTATAGGGTAGAAGGGAACGCAAACTCTTGCAACTTGTCTTTTGGTCTTCTACACATGTGCCATGATATTTTGGCATGCATACATGCATGTGTGTCTGTTTGCGTGTGCACATGTGCACACTCACACGTGCACAAACAAATGAATATAAATTCTTAAAACTTCAAATGAAAACACACTATTGCTTCAAAAATTCAAACTGAACTACAAAATTATTAATCTGTACTCAGGTGGTCAATCATATACAACATTTACTTGTCATAACTTTTCCATAGGACTTTAAAGTGGATTGTAATTAAAATTCTGAGGACTGGGGGCTTGTATACTCAAAAGAGTTTAAACTATTTCGTAATTCACTGTTTCCAAACTTATTTAGAGTCTTTACTCTTTCAAATGACCATCCATAGACCTCACTAGCTGATCAGGAAACAAGTCATTCCTGGGATTTACTTTATGACTTAGCATAAGTCTATGATTCTGGAAAAATATTGCAACTATATCTTAGTGATTATTTACCAAGAATGGTTACAAGAGTTACATTGACATATATGATGGGAGAAATGGTTGAAAGAGTGATTCTAGTTCTTATTCCTAAATGCCTCGGAGTAGCTAACAATACTTCAGTTTCCTGTTATACTACACTAGCTTCTGTTGAATGGATGGAAGGAGAAAGAACCAAAACCAATTTCCCTCTCTTTTATTTCAAAAATCAAATGCCATTTGTTTAGGCTACATACATGTAGCTTAAGAATAATGCAGAAATATTTGAAGTACTCAGTGTTAACTTTATATAACTTTGACTAATGTTGCACACAGAATATGACTTTCTAAATGTCTCTATTTAACCTACACTTGAGTGGCTAACTTTGGCTTTATTCCAAATACACCTGGACATTATACAACAGGCAGTGTTGCCTTGCTGCTGACACCAGAGTGATGAACGAAAAGCTTCTTGCCACCATCCATTGTGGGAATATTAACAATGAACCTGTGGTCCTCAGTGGGAGCATATGTCAGCAAGAATTCTAATTTCTGTATTGAAAGGGTAGATCAAAGAAAGAAGTTTACACACTTGCTATTCATGCCATTTCTGATAGGTACAGGGTTCTCTGCAGACTTCACAAATATGCTCTGTTCTTTGCTTAAGTAAATGTATGCTTTTCTTATTCCCAGCACAATAGAATCTACAGGTGCAACTTAAAGTATATTCTAGCACTAATTACCTACATGTAAATGAAACCAGAAAATAATGTCTAAGTTTGGCAAAGTGTACTGAAGATATGGAGGACTAGGTTTGTAATAGAACTCAATGTTACATGCAAAAGTAACATTACTGCATTTTAGATACATTTTCAGTGGAAATTTAACACAGAATCAATTTGTTTATTGAAAAATATAATAAAAATAACATTGCACACTAATTACTACTTGGATGAAATCTGAACATGGTTTTATATTCTAGGGTTCAAAAAACATTAAAATAACAGGTTAAAGAATTTTATATGCTAGTTGATACTCATCTCAATAATTTGAGCTCTTGACTATGTGGTTATATAGCCCATGGATATGTGATTTTTAATGACTGTATAATTATATATTAATAATAATATAATTTAATTATAATTATAATCATTATGTGACTACATTAAGTGATTAAACTACACTTAATGGAACAATTTCTCTATAGTTGAGCAGCTACATTCTTCTTAGTTTTTTGTCTTTGCAGATAATACAAACTAAAATATAATTTTACTTATGCTAAGGGAACATAAGTATATATGATATATGGCATTAAAATTTATTCAACACTCTTGATCTCAAAGAACATGTACACTACCTACTCATTTAACCCTTTGTAGGACATGAAATACTTAAAGCAATTAATACTGTTGTCAACATCAAGGAAAGAGATGATACCTCCACTCATTCAGTTTCATAGTTGATAAGCAACTTACTGAAACTTGGAAGGATGGATTGATTTCCTAATATAATCTCCCTAGAAATGTATAGACTCTTGAACAATTCCAGGTCTTGGCCTTTTAATAACTAAATCTTAGTATCCTTGAAATATACGGCACTGTTTGTTTATTCCGACATTAGTATATTTAATTGGAAATGAGTGCATACTCTCACTGAGAAGTTAAGGAACTTTTAATATGGCCTCATAAAGGTCGTAAGGCGGGGAGCAGTCCCTAAAATTCTATACTATGGGAAAAATGGTATAAGGAGACAGGAGAGACCTGGCTTTATCTACTTGACTTCAATCTCCCAGTTTACAATCTCTATTCCTCTAGGCAATTCTTCCACAGCAAATTTGCAGATTATTGGTCTGCTCATGTTCATCTACTCTCTTATGATGATATCTCCATTGGTCACTCCAGCCCATCATACTAATGCTCTTCTCAAATCTCCAAGCACTATTACTTCCATCTTTCATTCAGTGATGCCTTCACATTCTCCAGTCTTTGTATTATGTATGAGTTTCTTTTCTGTTCTCTGAAGTCATTTCTAAGCATCAATTATTCCTAAACTGATCTGATGAGGAGACATTTGTGTCAAAGATCCCACCTTAATAATGCTAAATATACAGCTGTCATTCAGTTGACAATATTTGATGGATTAATTTCAGCGATATTTGTACCTTGTGCCTTTGCTTTAATTAATTATATATTTCCTCTTGCCACTTCAAAACTCATGAATGTTTGAGGTTTGCAATTCTAGATTATTACTTATAAATTCTAGTTTTTTGTCTTAAATTTATTTTTCCATTCTATCTATCAAAATCTATTCTACCAGCCAGACCTAATGGCACATTTCTGTAATGCCAGAATGTGGGAAGCTGATAATCAAGAGTTTACTGCCATGGCTTCAAGGCTAGCCTGACCTACATAGTCAGACTGCCTTGAAAAGTAAACAGCAATAAAATTTTCCTTATTTACAAAATCGTGTACCAACTTATAGAATCCTGTATCATATTAATTTTCAATTTAAAATCCAGTTCTACTAAGCCTGTAAAACTCCAGTGACTATATTCACACTGAAAACACTTTCTTTTTCCATAATTAATAACTTTTACATTTATTTACATTCTTTTAATTTCAGAATTATTTCATGCCATTTACATTTATCTCCAATCAGAAATCAGCTTAATTCTTTCCTTGATGCATTTAGGCTCATGTGTTCTTATCCACTCACCTTAAATATATAGTTTTACTTTGATTATTTCAACAAATAGTGCTGCTTTTGGTGTGTGTATGTGAGTGAAAGCTAATACTTGACTTCTCCCTGATCTTATACATTCTTTTATATAGTTGCTAATATTTGCTATTGGAAGTTGGTAGTTCCTGAGGGAGATAGCTTTCTTTATGAGTGCGGTGCCTGTGGGTAGAGCATGCTCTAGAACATTGCCCCATAGCTATGAGTATAGGTGCAGTACATATTACACTGGTTTTTTTTAAAGATAAGAGACTAAAAGGAGGTGTGGGTATGTGGCTTGAATCTGGGAGGAATTATGGGATAAATGGAGAATATGATCAAAAATATATTATGTGTATGTATGGAATTCTCAAAAAATTAATAAAAATATTCTGTCCTAAAAATGATAGCATTAAGTTGAAAGAGAATGTGTTGGGGTAGGTCCAGGAGAGTTAGAGTGGAAGAATCACAGTGTTATCAACTACACTGCATTCATGTATGAAATTCTCATATGAATAAATAAAAATATTTTAAAATCTGCTTTGATTCTCATTTATGGGGTTAAACCTAGAACCCGAGGAAGGGGCTGCTCTTTGTGCTGCTCTTCATGCCTTGTTAATTACACTAGAAATCTCTTGTGAGTATGAGTTTCATGTCTTACTATTTTATCTCTACACGTAGTCTTGATCTTTTAAAATATCAGTTACTATTCGCTGACTAACACAGAGGAAAAACATTAAAATCTTTACCATGATAGTTTCTTTCCTGTTTCTAAGATAACATATCCAGACAAAAGGAAACTCACAAAAGAAAGGCATTTTCTTGCTCACAAGTTACAAGTTACAATCCACAGCATGGAATTCAAGAAGGCAGGAATTTAAAGTAGCCAATGACATCCACACTGAAGAACAAAGTGTGAATTATATGTACAACCATGATTGAATTCAGTTAGCTTCTTCCTCTCTTGCACTGTACAAGACTCTCTGTGTAGGGAAGAGTGCTGACTACAATGGACTGGGTCTACTAAACATCAATTAACAATCAGTACAATCGCTTTGTGGTGGTGATACTTGCCTTTAATCCCATCACTTGGGAGGCAGAGGCAGGTGGATTTCTGAGTTCGAGCCAACCTGGTCTACAGAGTGAGTTCCAGGACAGCCAGGGCTATACAGAGAAACCCCCTCTGTCCCCCCCCAAAAAAAATCAGTACAATCTACCAAAAATACTCCTTTCTCATATTATTTCATTTTTATGTCAAATTGGCAGTCACGTTTACCAGAATAATCCATTCCTTGTCAACATCACACACAAACATCACTTTAAGGCTTAAAGTTTGAACTATAAATCTAGAAAGCCATAAATCTATACTACTTGTCCCCAAATTTTAATGAGTCCAATATAAAATATGTCCCAAATACCACACTGGTGTCACTCTTCCAGAATTTCTAAATTTCAATTAAATTTTGAAATATTATATATCTTTCAGAAGATTAAAATATCTTCAAAAGGTTTCAGAATCTCTTAGCTGTAGACTGCTATAAGTTAAAAAAAAGTCACACACTTAAGGATTCTTATTCCAAAAATTGAAGAAATGGGATATAAAATTTATAATATTAAATTGAAAACAAAATTGAGGTGTATAAATCTTGTAGCTTGGGCCTGGAGAGATGGTTCAATGGTTAAGAGCACTGACTACTCTTCCAGAGGTCCTGAGTTTAAGTCCCAGCAACCACATGGTGGCTCAGTCTATAATGGGATCCGATGCCTTCTTCTGGTGTGTCCAAAGACAGCCGCAGTGTACTTATATACATAAAATAAATGAATAAATCTTTAAAAATAAATAAATAAATCCCGTAGCTCAATGTCTGATATTAGAGGATCACTCATAATGTAGTTTTCTAGGCTGCTAAAGAGTTTTCTTCCATCTGTAGCACAGAATGTTTCCTTCTGCCACTGACTCCCTTCCATTCCCCCAGTGCTGCTTGGTGTACAACCTATCTTTCTGATGTCTCCAGTATTCTGGGATCTTCGCAGCAATTAATCAAAGGCCTCTCTAGGCTTTCTACAAGGACTCCAACCCTCTCACAAGCTTGACCTCAACTGTTCTCCAGTACCTCTTCTATTTTTTTTTTATCATGAATGCCTTTAAAACCAGTTCTTTATGGATGACTCTTATTTTCCAAGTTCTTCCAAGATATTAACATGTAGTCTAAACCGCAGCTGTGCAAGTATCTATATGCTACTGTTAAAGAAATCTGTTCTTAGTGTTGCAATGTGTAACAGAAGGTCTCACCTCAGTGGTGCCGAGTTTTCTCATAACCATAGCTTTATCAATTCCAGCATGATAAGCAGACACAGATTTTTGGCAAAAATATTACAGGATTGGTCCCTGTTCAGCTCACAGCAAAGTTCTTGAGCCTTCTGAAACTTCATCTGGACCTGAGTTGTTCTTGTTACTCTTAGCATTCTTTATTTATAAGCTTCTGGGAGAATGGCCCATTAAGTTCATCCAACAGGCTTCAGTGGCTTTTCTACACCAAAAATCATATTCTCTACCTTCTTCCCACTCAAAATCCAAACACGTTCAAGTTCATCATAGCAGCTAGTCTACTTCTTTGATACCTCTCTCTTATGGTTTCATTTCTGTTATTGTGAATAATACACTGTCAAACAAACTAACTAACTCTTTGGAAAGAGATTTTCTTCATTTTACAATTTTAGATTTGTGTGAGTGCAGGCAGGAGCTTGGACATTCTTAGTCAAGAGAGAAATGAACACATGCATCCTGATAGTTTATACTTAAACTCAGCAGGCTTTCATTTCTATTACACAATTTAGGGCACAGCCAATGAAATGGTGCCACCCACATTTAGGGTGAGTTTTCCTATCTCAATTAAATATGAAGACTCCCTTCCAAGGTGATTTTTGACTGTTCAACACATAAGTTTATAGCATCTGTAATTGTCTGACCAAGATCAATCCAGTGAAAATTTTAAGCCAGAAGTAGAAAGTTGTTCCCATGACCGACCTCTCAGCTAAGAAATTCTTGGAAATGGACTACTTCTTGGAGAATTTGAGTCACTTTGTGTATATGTTTGTGTGTCTAATGATGTATTGCTTATGCCTTAGGGAATGACTCCAGACATATATACCTATGGACAATACTATTTAGATTGAATATGTTAAAAGATAGAGGGGTTTATAATTAAGATACATAAAAACACAAGTATGTTCTAATAGTAAAAATTGAAAGAAAGTTATGAGAAAAAGTGTTCTAACCCCACAATTTCTGAAGTGCCAATATTTTATTGTTAGAGATTTATATGTAGCATCAAAAACAGTTTAACTTGCTGCAAATTACAAATATTTTTCTCTCCTGTTATATTTTGTAAATGTTTCCTCTTTGATTTTCAGACATACAGATTTAATTTGTTTATATTGTATGAAGCATGAGAAAATATAAATAAATGCAATATAATTTATTGAAAATATTGTTATTTCCCCATTCTCTGTTGACATTGGTAAATGGACATTTATTTACTTCTGAGACATGACTAAAAACAAGATTTACTATTTTATGAAATAATCATACAGATTCTATATTAGAAGAAAATGAGTCTCAAAATACTAATTCTCTTTCTCAGAGAAATTCTAGCTAGAATAAAAGAACCAAATGAGGTGAGGTCCTCATTTGGCACAGGTCACTTCTGAAAAATTTGCAATTCATGAGATAGAAGGACATTCCAAACACAGCTCAATTATGTCTTCTGAGCTCTAGCATTAGAATGAGAATCCAGGGAGTACTGATGGGGCAAATGCAAAGAAACAGCAAGAGCTTTAAGAAAGATCAACCCAAACTGATAACTGAATATGCAAGAATACTGTGTGTATCAAATAGCAAGCCTTAAGACTACTACAGTCAATGGTTTATTAGGTGGGTGTTCAATCTACTCAGTATTGGGGAATAGTTAAGAACAGATTGATGTGGTTAGGTGCTCTCTCAACAGCTCTTAAAATAGAAAAGCAAGAAGCTCAATTGCATTCCAGAATCCGAATTAAGAATATTCATGTAAATTTGAAAATATCCAATATTCCACAAGATAACATTATTGGATACATTAAATAGTCTGGAAATCTGCCCAAAGTAGCAGAAAAAAGTAGCCAGTTGAAGCCACATCAAAATTGACACAGATATTAGAATTAGCAATGATATTTTTAAAAATAACTAATTTATATGCATCCCATATAAAAAATCAAGTCCTAATTGGAAGGAACTCAAAATAAGTTTGAATTTTTTGATATGAAACTGCAGTGTCTACGTTGGTAAACACATTAGTTGGAATTAAAACACAGCAGCGCATAATAAACAGTGAAACCCAAGAAGCAAAATACTTTGAAAATAGTTATAATGTCATCAAGGTATAAAAGGGAAATCGAGTATAATAGTTTGCATCTCAAGACAGAAGGGAATGCAGCAGAGACCATTTAAGCAATAAATACAAAAAACACATATTGAGTTAGATGTAGAACAATTATAGCACAATTCTAGAACCTCAATGGAACAGGAATACAAAAAAAATCATAACAATAAAAACCTAGCAAAGTGCATCATCATTAATTAACATCAAGCACTTGCAATATATGAAAAAGTAAAAAAAAAAGTATAAAAAATATCAAGAAAGTAATTAAAAGGTAAGCATCAGATTTCTCATTGGAATCAATGAATATTGAGAAAATAGCAAATTTAAGTGGTAGTGTAGCATATATGTATGTGTGTATATATATACATATATACACACACATATGCAGATATATGTGTGTACATATATGCTACCTTAAAAAATAGAAATGGAAAACAGAATAAAATACAGAAAATAAGTTTTAAAAAGGAAACTGTTAGAATAGCATTATCTGATTTTAATTCATAATTCATCCATTATATGTATAACTAAAATAATGAGGTTTTTATATTGTAGTAACAGAGGTATAGAAAACATTAGGATAGAGTAGATAATACACTGGACTTATGCAAATGCTGCTTTTGTAAAAGGCTGCAAAGGCTGGGGAAATGCCTCAGCAGGTTAGATGGTTTACTGAGCAAACAAGAGGGCTGGCGTTCATATCCCAAAACACTAATGCAAGAAGCTAGATGTGGCCAAACACACATGGCATGGAACTGTAGCAGTTGCTGTTGAGCAGCGGAGATAGGAAGACCCATGGTGTTAGCTCTCCAGTAAGGAAGCTGAAAATGTGGTGAGCTCCATGATAGTGAAAGACCATGTCTTGGGCAGTGGTGGCGCACGCCTTTAATCCCAGCACTTGGGAGGCAGAGGCAGGTGGATTTCTGAGTTCGAGGCCAGCCTGGTCTACAGAGTTCCAGGAAAGCCAGGGCTACGCAGAGAAACCCTGTCTCGAAAAACCAAGAAAAAAAAAAAAGAAAGAAAGAAAGAAAGAAAGAAAGAAAGAAAGAAAGAAAGAAAGAAAGAAAGAAAGAAAGAAAGACCATGTCTTTGGATCCTGGTTGAGGGATGGGACCATCCACCCATCTCAAAGTTTTTAACCGAGAATGTTCCTGTCCAAAGGAAAGACAGGGACAAAAAACAGAGCAGAGACTGAAGGAAGGGCCATCCGGGGACTACCTAACCTGGGAATCCATCCTGTCTGCAGACACCAAACCACAACACTGTTGAAGTTGCCAAGAGGCACTTGGTGACAGGAACCTGGTGTGGCTGTTCCTTGAGAGGTTGGATGCTTGGAGACAACCATCAGAATGATCTCAGGGACCCTGATGGGGGAGCTGGCAGAAAGACTGAGGAGCTGAGGGGTATTGCAACCCCATAGAAAGAAGAACAACGTTGGCTGCCAGGACCACCCAGTGTTCCCTAGGACTAGACCACCAACCAAGGAGTGTACAGGACGTTGGTGGATCCATGGTTCCAGATATAGATGTAGAAGATGATGGCCCTGTCTGAAACATCATTTGGAGGGGAGGCCCTTGGTCCTATGGAAGTTTGATGTCCCAGTGTAGAAGAATGTTGGAGAGGTGGGCAGGAGAGGGCAGGTAGGTGTGGGAGCACCGTCATAGAGGCAAAGGGGAGAGGGTGGATGTAGGATAGGGGGTTGTGGAGGGGTAATCAGGAAATGGGATATTATTTGAGATGTAAATGAATGGAATGATTAATAAAAAAAGATCATGTTTTAGAAAAGTTATTGTAGAATGATATAGAAGGACCTAGTGTTCTCATATGATCTCAGTGCATGTGAATGGACATGTACAACAGCACACACATTTGGTGTATACTACATAGACACAAACATGTAAAAAGAACTAAATATAATTTTATAAATTAAGTATGAAATATGCAAGTAAGTGTTAGGTGGGTTTCAGTGAGGATTGAAGTTTGGTCATCATAGGCAGTTATTTTAGGAGAGATCATTTTTTTTTTTAATCTTTAGGAATTGTATTGGTTTCAATAAGAATACTCCCCCACATAGCCTCATTCATATATTTGTGTGCTTAGTCATCACAGAGTAGCGCTACATGAGATGGGTTTAAAAATGTGGCATATGTTGGAGAAAGAATGTCATTGGGGGTAGCTTTTGAGATTTCAAATGTCCAGTGTTTCTTCCTGCTTCCTCCAGATCCAGATATACCAACTATTCAGCACCACTATGCCTGATTGCCACCATGTTCCCTACCATAATAATAAAATAATAAGCCTCTGAAACTCCAAGCAAACCTCAATGAAATGTTTTCTTTAATAATGGTCGCCATGTTAATGCTACTTTAACAGAATAGAACAGTGACCAAGACAGAAGTTAGTACCAAAGAGTTGGGAATTTTTGTGATCGACTTGAGTATGCTGTTTGTTTTCAGAATGTGGACTTTGGGAATTTGAGGAGGAAAGAAGTTGAATTCTTTAAGAGGCCTAATTGACCATACTAGTAGAAGCGTGAAAGATATTGGGGCTGAGAGAGAGAAATTATGATGGTCTGCCTCAATATGTTTCAGAGGGGAAGAATATTAATAAATGAGCTAGAGATCAGTCTTGAAATGTTTTGGCAAAGAATGGGTCTGCTTTCTGTGCTTGTCCACATATTCTACTTGAGGCCATATTAAAGAGTTGGTAGAGGAGATTCCAAGACAGCCTAACATTGACTATGTTCGATGGCTATTAATAGTCACTCTTAAGCAGATATATAATAAAAAGAAATAAGATAAGCCAGCAGAATTACAAAATGGACAATTAGATGTGAAAAGGAGCAGAAGGAAGAGTAATGTAGAAAACAAAAGTCCAATAACCACAGAGATAAAAAAAATTTCAAACCCTGATGCTAAAGAGAATGAAGGGAGTGGTAACCCCAGGACGAGATCCCACTCAGATAAGCTTCCAGCTTGTAAAAGGGGAATTAAACAAATGCTTAAGCAGTGAAGAAAAGGATCAACAGAAAGCTGATGGAGCTATAATAGGAAATAAGAGGCCATGTTCAGCCCCAGCAAGCAGCAAAGCTTGACAGCTTCAGTCATATAGTTTTGGATTTAGCATGAAGGATAAAAAAAATGGGGGAGTTATGAAAAGTCCCTCTGTGACTAAGGAAATCCACTGAGACCAGGCATGGATCAGGTGTGTCCCTGCACAGAAGGGAGTAATTGCATGAAGTTGAGAAGGTAAAGCCTGGATTTCATTGGAAAGCCCAAGATGGTGGGGATGACAGAGCTGTGAGATACCTGCCAGAGAAAGTTGCTTAGAGGGAGTGGACAAGCCCAAGAGAGAGAAATGCGTTGTAGTCAACAATGCTGAAGAGAGCTGGAGATCTAAAGAGTACTTTAACATTAGACACAGATGTAGAGAATTTGCAGGTTGCCCTATTGGTTTTTGTTCTTGTTTTGGTCCAGTATTTCTTCACTATGCTTGCTCCCCTTCCTTACTTTTGAAATGGTAATGTCTATTCTATGCCATTGTATGTTGGAAGTATTTAATTTCTTTTGTGATTATGATTTGTTTTTTGTTTTTTGAGGGTTTTTTTGTTATGTTTTGTTTTTTTGTTTGTTTGTTTGTTTGGTTGATTTTTCGAGACAGGGTTTCTCTGAGTAGCCCTGGCTGACCTGGAACTCACTCTGTAGACCAGGCTGGCCTCAAACTCAGAAATCTGCCTGCCTCTGCCTCCCAAGTGCTGGGATTAAAGGCGTGCACCATCACTGCCTGGCTGTGATTATGATTTTTACAAAGACATACAGTTAAGACATTGCTATGAGTCTGAGAAGCAATTCTGTACTTTGGACTTTTAACTTTTAAATTATGTTGAGATTGTGATAGACTATAAGGACTTTTTTTCAGAGTTTTATTTTATTAGATATTTATTTATATTTCAAATGATATCTCCTCTCCTGGTTACACCTCTGAAAACAAAAACAAAACAAACCCTGTTTCCTCCCCCTGCTCACCAACCTACCCTCTACCACTTCCTAGCCCTGGTATTCCCCTACACTGGGGCATAAACCTTCACAGGACAAAGGGCCTCTCCTCCCATTGATGACCAACTAGGCCATCCTCTGTTATACATATGCTGCATGAGCCATGAGTCTCACCATGCGTGCTCTTTGGTTAGTTTAATCCCTGGAAGCTCTGAGGAAAGTAGTGTTCATATTTTTGTTTGTCCTAAGGGGCTGCAAACCCTTCAGCTCCTTGGGTCCTTTCTCTTGCTCCTACATTGGGGACCCTATTCTCAGTCCAATGGACGGTTGTGAGTCTCTACTTCTGTATTAGTCAAGCACTGCCAGACCCTGTCAGGAGACAGCTATATCAGGCTCCTGTCAGCCAGCACTTGCTGACATCCACAATAATGTCTGGGTTTGATGACTGAATATGGAAAGGATTCCCAGGTGGAGCAGTTTCTGAATTATCCTTCTTCAGTCTCTGCAACTCCTTCAATTGGTATTCTGTTCCCCCTTCTAAGAAGGAATGAAGCATCCACACTTTGGTCTTCCTTCTTCTTGAGTTTCCTGTGGTTTGTGGATTGTATTTGAAAAAAAATCCAAATGTCCCTCAAAAGAGGAATCGATACAGAAAATGTGGTACATCTAAACAATGGAGTACTACTCAGCTACTAAAAACAATTAATTCATGAAATTTTTTGTGAAATGGATGGATTTGGAGAATATCATCCTAAGTGAGGTAACCCAATCACAAAAGAGCACACATGGCATGTACTCTCTGATGCTCAGAAGCTCAGAATACCCAAAATACAATCCACAAACAACTATAGGGACTTTTGAAGCTAAACTGAATGTTACTTTGTTTTGTTTTTATTTCCTTTGTTTGTTGTTGTTTCACATTATGATATGGTTACAAACCTAGGGAGAGCAAGGGGTGCAATGGATGGTTTTAATTATGAATTACCACTATAGGCTCATATATTTGAATACTTAGTCATCAGGGAGTGGCACTATTGGAAAAGGATTCAGAGATGTGTACATGTTGAAGGAAGTGGACTTTGAGACTAGAAAAGCCCACACAAGTCCCAGTGTCTTCATCTTCCTGACATCCGCAGATCCAGATGTAGACCTCTCAGGTACTTCTCCAGCATCATGACTGCCTGAGTGCCCCATGCTTTCTGCTATGATGATAATGAAATAACTTTCAGAGACTGTAAGAAAACTCTGATTAAATGCTTTCTCTTATAAAAACTACCACAGTCATGCTTTCTCTTCACACCAGTAGAGCCATGACCAAGATTAGTGATGATACAAAGACATAGTCAAAAATGATTTTCTACCATGTTTCCATTTTGTCACCAACATCCTTTCACATTTGCCATTACCCAAAATTAAGAAATTACCTCCTGTCCCTTCTCTGTTCTAGCTTTTGATGCGGTGTAATTTCCCTGTTCCATCATTCCTGTTCTAGCCATTCTTTGTGTGTGTGTGTGTGTGTGTGTGTGTGTGTGTGTGTGCATGTGTGT
>NW_022196903.1:70134467-70164467 GCF_008632895.1 Mastomys coucha | reverse complement strand
CTTCTTTTTCTTTCCTTCTTTCTTTCTTTCTCACATTAATTTCCTTTTCATTGACATACCATATGCAAGCTGAAGTATATGTGTTGGGAACAGCACACTATCTTTGGTGCGTCGGTGTCAGGGCCTGACCTGCCTCCAAGGTCACCCTGGTCACCGAATGCTGCCACAGAGGATTAACATGCTGGACATTGGGCACTGGGTGGCCGGTGGCGAGGGGCAGGGCAAAAGGGGAAAAAGTAGAATGACCTATACCGGGCCAGAGTTTCTGTGCTCCGGGCAGCGCAGGTATAGGTGTCTGCCTGCACAACACTCTGCTCTGCGGTGGGGTGGGGATAGGAGTGGGGGGTGTCTGGGTCCCAGTCCATGGGTGGGGGGGGTTAGAGATAATGAGATAGCTGCAAGTGGTCCCTGGCCTCCCCAAAAGCCAAGGACGTGTAAGTCCCAGCCTCTGGACTTCATAGGAGATGCTGGATGTCATGAAGAGGCTGAGAGTGAGGGGAAAAGAGGGTGGGGAAAAAGGTGGCACCTCAACTATCCTGTGCTAGCACAGGGTCGGAGAGTCACTGGTCTGGCTCTCGCTGCTGCAGGTGCTGGGGCTGCATGATGCTTTAATTAAAAGGAGGCAATGCATTATCCTAAGATATTTTATAACAGAAAAGGGAGAAAAGAGGCTAGCCATGACCATGTGGAGAGAGAGAAAGAAGGAGAGGAGAGAAGAGGGAGACAAAGAGGGGAATGGAGAAGAGGAAGAGAAGGGTAGAAAAGGGGCAAGAGAGGAAGAAGAAAAGAGAGCAAGAGAGGGCAAGAGAGCAAGAGAGAGGGGAGGTGGCAAACCGCCCCTTATATTTTGGGGCTGAGCTACCTGGCTGTGAGGCTGGGCATACCTGGCTGTGTAGGGTAGGGAGCTGGGGCTATGACTGGGGGTAGGGTCCAGCTAGAATGCTGGGAGCTTGGGGCATTGTCTATGTGATAAAACACATCTCTCCTGCGGGGGGGGGGGAAGGGGTGGGGGTGCTGTGGAGAGCTGTGACTGAAACAGGAGCCAGAGAATCAGGAGGTATGGACAACACCTGTCCCATGCAGGCAGAAATTATCGCCCACCAGATCGTTGGGGTTCTAGACCTGTACTTGATCAGGACCAAGTTGCCTGCACAGACAACTGCCCCACATGTATGCATTTTCTTTTTCATGTAAGGAGATTCTTTTGGATTTTGTGGAGTGCAGTAGAAGTTTATGCCCAAGGTCACTCTTCTACCATATGCCGAAAGATAGTATTTCTCAATGAACCGTTGACCTCCTGAGTGTGACTGGCCTCATAAGCCTTTATGCATGCTAGCTAGGTCAGCACTCTCCCAATTGAGTTACATCCCCAGCAAAAATCCATTTAAAGTTGTTTTAATCCTGAGAAAGCAAAGGGACTGCACCTTGGATTCAAAGGTGAGCAGAGGAGAAAATATTTTGCTTGGTTCTCTCCTGGATATGTTCTTATTTTTTGTTTTTTTTTCCACTTGAAAATTATGCTTCTCTAGATTTGTATGTGAGAAAGTTAAAGTGAAAAATACAAACCACATAATTGTCCAATTGAAAGATCTTAGAATAATTCCAGAATCATCATTTGGTCTTATTCCTACTGTTCCCCTGAAGGTGATCTAAAAACCATAGCATTCTATCATTCTTTATCTATCATTCTTTATCTATTATTTATTTGTTATAAATAATTTCTTTTGTTAAATTTATTATTCTGTTCGTTTACATCACAAATGATATTCCACTTCCCGGTTACTCCTCAACCAACCCCTCATCCCACATCTGATTTCCTCCCTCCATTTTGCCTGTATGAGAATGCTCCCCCACCCATCTACACTCTCCTGCCCCACTGATCCAGCATCCCTCTACTCTGGAGCATCAAACCTCCCCAGGACCAAGGGCATCTTTTGCATATGTATTTGAAGCCATGGATCCCTCCAGGTACAATCCTTGGTTGGTGATCTAGATTGGGTGAACTGGGTAGTCAGGCCAGCCTGTGTTGTTCATCTAATGGGCTTGTAAGCCCCTTGTGCTCCTCTGGTCTTTCTGCCAGTACCTGCACCAGGTTCCCTAAGTTTAGTATGATGGTTGGCTCCAAGCATCTGTGTATGCATTGGTCAGGAATATAAATAATTTCTTAAGTTGAAGAATTAGAGTTGTCATTGTAGATGGCTCAAACTACTCTATCAAATAGCAGCTTTGAGCTAGGACACATGGGTCTTTGCATTAACTCTTTAATAGTTTCCTGAATTTGGAACCTTTAGGGACTTTCATTTACCAAGTAAATCAAAACACAGTATCAGAGATAGGATACTCTAACATAATGGTACTGAAAGGCCAGGGAAGTCATCTGGAGCCTTGGTTCCTAGGGAATAGCTCCAAGCCTTTACCCTGGAACCTGAGGGCAAACAGGAAGAAGCAATATCCTTTACTTTCACTCTTTTTTTTTTTACATCACTGTTTCACTTCAATCCTAGCATGCTTAACATCTAGGTGAGACGAGGGACTTAAAGAATGAAGAAATAACATGTAGAAAGACGATAACTCCTCCACTGGGGACCCTGTTCTCAGTCCAATGGTTGGCTGCGAGCAAAGCATACATGTGGAGGGACTCATGGCTCCAGCCGAATATGTAAGAGAGGATGGCCTTGTTGGACATCAATGGGAGGAGAGACCCTTGGTCTTAGGAAGGTTCGATGCCCCACTTTAGGGGAATGCCAAGGCAGGGAGGTAGGAGGGGGAGGGTCGATGGGTGAGTACCCTCATAGAAGCAGAGGGAGGAAGGATGGGATAGGGGGTTTCCAGAGGGGAAACTGGAAAAGGGGCTAACATTTGAAATGTAAATAAATAAAATATCCAATGAAATAAATAGAAAGTAGATAATTATAAAAAGTGTGGTCTAATTCAGATTATGTAGAGATACAGATTTGGTTAGGATAGTCATCTGGTGAACATTGTATCTTTCCCCCACCTAATCAAAATGAATTTCACAATATGTGAGGGAAGTTTTGATTGTTACAACTTGTGGGAGGGGTTGCAATTGGTTTTTAGTTAGTAGAAACAAGGAATGCATGCAGTATCCTATAACTCATAGGGGGTTATTCATGATGAACGATTTTATAGCTCACTTGACAAGACTACATAACAAAAATATTTGGTTGTGAGATAGATGTTAGCAGGCTTGGAGGCCATTAAGCTAGACTGATGGGAAGGCAAGTGCTTTCTTAGGATTTAAATGTCAATATAAAAGGTGGAGATATCTGGGCTTTGTTGAGACTTACTAAGACAAGCCTATTTCATATTATAAAAAAGAAAGAGGGCTGAAGAGATATCTCAGGGTTAGCAACACTGTCTGTTCCTCTAGAGGTCCTGAGTTCAATTCCTAGCAACCTCATGGTGGCTCACAAGCATTTATAATGGGATCCCGTGACCTCTTCTGTTGTGTCTGAATACAACTACAGTGTTCCCATCTAAATAAAATATTTTTAAAAGAAAAGAAAGTAACAAAGAAAGAAGGAGGGAGGGAGGGAGGGAAGGAGGGAGGGAGGGAGGGAAGGAGGGAGGGAGAGAGAGGCATAATTCTAATTTCTGGCAAGCATTTATAGAGACAAGAAGAAATTATCTAGCATGGCACACATCTGATTAGTGGACTATTATGGCCTTTTAACATAATTGGCTGGTGCTGGGAACCAAATCATAAACTTAATTTCTGTTTCCTCCTGATTGGTGGTTGCTAGGAAGTGAAGTATGATGGGGAGGCTTGTAACCTGGATGTGCAGATTTGTTGATGAGTAACCTGGGAACTGGTGCCAGATGCAGCTTTAGTTGGGGGTTAACCTGAAAACTGATGCTTGACTCAGGTCTTGTGGAGGGGGTGGGTAACCTGGAAAATGGTGCTAGGTACAAGCCTATTATTTAACTCAAGTTCAGCCTTATGTCAGGCTCTCTAAGATGGAGTCTGAACCCTAAAGATCTGGCCTCAGTATACCAATGTTGAGCTAAACATGGTTTAGGGCACAGGCTGTTAACCCAAGACAGTAGAATCAAAGGAAGGGAGTGAACAGCAAGAAAGTATGAGCCAGAGACAATATGTTCTTTTTTTCTTCATTTCTAAATTTAAAATGAGATCCAGCAAGCATGGACATTTCATTTTGGGACAGCATTTCCTGGGGAACTTACGCAATACATAATGTTCTAATTTCTACTCTATAGCATCTAAATGTGGCATGAGAGGTGAGTTATTCATCCCCCATGTGATTGTGTCCTTCTATTGAGAACATAGGTGTGTCAAACATGAATTACTACCAAGGTGAACTCGTGTTTTCCTCTGGCCTTTTTATGTCCAAAGCCAAATTTAGGGGGATGATTTAGCAAGATTTATATGAGGAAGGATATGCAACAGGAAGACTGAAGAGGGAAGGCACTACAGGTGTGTGTCTGGTATGACTATGTATGACAGCACAATACATTACCAAAATTTTAGTGAGTCTTCATGGAGTGTGCCTTCTGGTACTGAAGAAATCAGGATCTACTCTTGTGTTTCTTAGTGTCATTAATGAATGAACTGAATATCAGGTGCATGTGGAAACTTGAGGACAATTATATTAGCATTTAAAAGAAAAACCCCAGGATAGGCATGATATAAATCCATGCACCTGCTCAAAAGAGGAGAATGGGGAAGAAAATAACAGCCAAAGCATTTGAAATAAGTTGCCTTATGGCAAATAAGCAGCCATATGAAAAGGAATGGACCATTAGAGAAAGCATGAAGCACAAAGCACTGGGGAAAATATGCTTGGAAAAAGGACAGGAGAAATAAAATCTAAGCAAAAGGAGTTACAAAGCATCAAGGTTGGTCTTATATGGAAGAGATTGTGCTATGGAGCAGAATCCTCAAAAGGAAAAGTGTGCCTGCCTTTCTAGGGGTGGTCCATAGACGCCTTCCTAAGGAGTGGTCTTTTTGGATCAACAATGTTATGAGTCCATTTACAGTTAAATTCCATCCTTTATTTTAACACCCTGAGACCACCGTCAACTTTGTGATACTAGTTGTCTGATTTCAGGGACCTGAGTCTGTCTGGACATTCCTGGGAGAAAGACCACTCAACCTCATCATTTATGAAGTTATTGATAGACTTATCTACAAGATGTAAGTTATGTGATTTCACATACAAAGTCACCCAATCATCATACTTGATTATAAGCAAGCATATTTTTATAGTACAGACACAATGCTTGCATCAAAGGGTCAACATGTTGAATTTTTTATCGAGTCACACTGCTTTGCTTAGTATGACTTCTGGGTACTAAAGCGTCATTTTATTTTTCTTGGTGGCCAAAGACACTTCATAACCATGAGTTTTAGTATTGTTTCAACATAACATAAAGTAACATTACACCGACTGAAGCCTTGCAAGATACTACAAGATACTAAAGTCAATTTAGTGAGTCTTAAGACTGATATTTAAAATGAACTTAAAGTGTAGTTTTAAATAATGAAACAAAATTGGGAATTGGCATGGCACCAGGGCAAGATTGATTTCTTTCTGAAAGTTAAGGAAGATGTGCATAAAGCTGGCTCTCCCCTTTGTTTCCTTTGGCATGTAGAGTTCCTCCCCCCTGCTTTGTGCCAGACTTGGATAGAACTTTTACTGCCCTAAATTGTATTTACTTCTCAGAATTCCTGAGCCTTGATACTAGGTTCTCTGTGGGAGCTCGATAAATATTCATTGATGGGGATGGTAATGAATACTAGATTTTTTTGGCTCTTTGCTTTCTGACTTTAATCCAGCCATTTCCTTCTCTCTTCCCTGGGGGAACTGGCAATCTGTTTAAAGCATGTTTGCACTTTGGAATCAGGAGGAGAAGCTAGCATAATTATTAGCTTCCAGTATCTCCCAGACTGTCAGTTAATTCTCAGGTCTTGCCATTTTCTCTACTCTACCCAGAGACCTAAGTTTCTATATAAATGAATTACATACCACACTGGAAGATTTCCTTCAGTGATGAAAGGATAGAGTACTCCCTGATCTCTCTCCAAGCACACTGTTGTACAGATGCCCAATTTCACCCACTTTGTTGTGACCATGGTGAAAAAACTTGGTTAGTTATCAGATCTGTCAATAGCTATGTGGAATACTCCAGAACAGTCAGTTGGGTATCAGTTTACTTACCTGCAAAATGATGGGCTAATATAAGATATTTGTTTTCTATCTTCTTAAACTGAATAAAAATGGAAAAATCAAGCAGATACATTTATTGATTAAAATATGTACTGATGTTACAAGACCACAGATCTCATTATTTGAATAAGAAGATGTGTGAGTTGGATATTATAATTTCTTAATGAATAAGGAAATGTAAAGAAGAAATTACTTTCTTGATGTATATGGAAAATCATAAAATTACAAATGAATTGACCATCTATGTGTTCCCATTATGGGTAAGTAACTAAAACTACGCTGTAAATATTTTACATGCCTACTGCTGAGACTGCCCATACCCAGGGAACTGCAATTTGCAGGGTTTTAAAGCATGATATTAGTTATTTTTCTCATTGCTATGACACAGTTTTGACAGACAAAACTTAAGGAAGAAAATATTCATTTTGGATCACTGTTTGAGATCTTGCCCATCATGACAGTCGAGGAGCAGTGATGCGGATATGAAATGCCTGGTTACATTGCATCTACAGAGATAGAGGGATACTGGTGCTCAGCTTGCTTTCTCCTTTCTTATGCCTCTAAGGTCTTTCCTCATCACTTGCACCATCCACATTCAGACTGGGTCTTTTATTTCAGGTGAACCTTTGTAGCAGTACCTTTATAGATATATCCAGAGTTGTGTTTCCACAATAATTCTAAGTGCAATCAAGTTGACTATGAAGACTAATTATCAAAATCAGGATCAGGTAATTCTCAATGCTGTGTTTTAGGTAATGTATAGCTTTCTATCTTTCAAATCAGTTACTAAGCATTGTGTGGAGTTATCATGTATCTTCAAGAGTTATTAGTTCATGATTCTGCTTCTATTGGTTTCCTTCTGTCTAGAAGTTAAAGGCTGTATCTTAATGTATTGGATAGTTGCAGGAAGATCTGTTCTTTTGTCTCAGAGCTGATGTGCTTCAAGTGATGTCTGAAAGTTTAGATCAGAAATTTCAATCAAATTGCACTTCACTGATTCTGTGAAGACTATTTTATTGAGGTTCAACTCCATTAACATGAGGAAGCCTGTCAATCTGTTCAACACAGAGTGTCATATTGTGAGATATCGATACTTCATTCTGACATCAGACATATCAATGTCAAAATTTTAGCTATTCTTTCTGGTTACTAATGCTTTTGAATGATAGATTTCCCTGGACATTTCAGGTTAAATCAGCATACCCTTATTTTTTTGCTAAGCTTACTTTGTTTGCTTAATAATTCATTTTAGATGCATCCTCTTTTCTATACTTTTTTTCTTAGTTTACCTTCTCTCTCCTTTCCTATTTGTTCCTGTCTTATTTTGTTGCTTACCACAAAAACTCAAGTCTTACAAAGAGATCAACCTGTGAATTACAATAATCTTTGTGTTCTTTGATAATAGCCAGGGCTACACAAAAATCCCTGTCTCAAACAACACAAAAGCAACAACAACAACAAAATAAATAAAATATATGATACAATTTTTACATGATTGTAGGAAAGGCTTATAGAGTTGTTGGCTATTTTATTTGAACTCAAAGCTGCATCAGTGGGAGACAT
Organism: Mastomys coucha; assembly: GCF_008632895.1. NCBI lineage: Eukaryota > Metazoa > Chordata > Mammalia > Rodentia > Muridae > Mastomys > Mastomys coucha. Next base: position 70,156,695 of record NW_022196903.1, on the reverse strand, counting down.
AGCTCAACAGTTTAGAACACTGGCTGGTCTTCCATAGGACCTAGGTACTATCTATCCCAAGAATCCTGTATTAGCTCACATCAGTCTCTAATTCCAGTTCCAAGATACCCAATACCTTCTCTGGCTTCTGAGTGCAATACACATACAGAGGACAAACAGACCTATGACCAAGTAGAACACTCATACATGTAAAATAAAATTTGATAACAATAAATAAAGGGATAGGGAGTTGATTCATGAGTCAAAATAGTATTTGTTGCTCTTTTATAAGACTCAGGTTTGGTTCACAGGACTCATACAATGGCTCACAACCATCCACAACTGAAGTTTTAGGAGATCTGTTGTCTTTGTTTTTTTTTTTTTTTTTTTTTTTTTTTTTTTTTTTTTTTTTTTTTTTTTTTTTTTTTGGACCTCTAAGGCCTCCAGGCAAGCAGAACACTCATATACATAAAAATAAAAAATAATTAATTAAATAAAATCAAAGCATGATTGTGTGCTATCCTTGGTCTTAGTGATTAATTTAAAGATGTTTCCTGTAAAATTGTTCTTTAGAATGGGGGCTCTAACATTATATTGTATATGTAGATGAACTAGCTTCTCATATTTCCTGCTCTGGTAGGTGCAAAGCCCTTATCAGTGTTTAGTTTCTAGATTTAAGTTCATTTTTATAATCTTATTTTCCATGGGAAGTGCAAGTGAAGGATTCTTTTTAATCAACATTTAATTCTAATTTAGTTTTCAGACGAGAATTGGCTGGTAGTCTCATTTTTCTTCACATGAGAGAACATTGGCAAGACAGTTGTTCTGCACAGAGAATTCTACTGCACCAAAGCCCCAAATCATTTCAAATGAATGAGTATTGCATTGGCTGGGACTCATCCCTTGGGGGTATTTGCTTGTTTGGTTACAATACAGCTTCAATAATTGAGGTCTCTTTTTTCCCAGTGAAATATTACAATCAACTATGGTCAATTTAAGTAACTTTGAGTTAATGTAAAACCAGATTTTGTGACATCTGAAATTACAAGATGATTTTTAAAGAAAATGCTTCATTGTGTGTAAAACATTCATAACATGGAATTAGAATGATAATATATTTGTTGTAATACTTAAGAGAAATTAAGTATATTTTTCTTACTCTTATTAGTTCTATAGCTGAGATCATGAAGTTAAAGGATGTGGCAAGACAAAATCATGTAAATTTACTACGATGTAAAAGTCTTCATAAGGAAATCAGAAGGCCCAAAGGGTTTCACAGATCTGTGAGGTTTTAAACATGGTTTGATGAAGTTGATTGTTGCAGAGATATGTGATTGGATAGGTCTGATCCAACCATCTTAAGCTGGGAAGAAAATATGACTACCTGGTAGAGCAGATTCTCCCATCTCCTATGTTTTCACATATGATTACATGAAAGTTGATGCCATAGTTTCAGAATGGTTTGTTCCTACAAAGTCAAATACTAGAAGACAGTCCATACTATAATGGTATAAAAAAAGTGTACAAGGACACACTTTAGGGAATGGATACTAGTGGGAAGTAACAAGGTACTTGGAAGTAGTTAATGCTCATTTCATAGAGACTGGTTTGATTTGAACTGAATTATTTCCCATGACAGTTTGTTGATATAAAGCAGAGAATCTCTCTGGATTATTTCCTCACCTGCTGTGCCTCACTGTCACTGTGTCTTCCACCTCTGGTTCAGCTGTACATTATCAGCTGGCACAGAGGCTGGAGGACCTCACCAGGGTCAGCAGATGCTGAGACCATGTACTGGTACTATACTCCCTCCTGAAATCTGAGCCACAAATGACACCTTTTATTTCTAAAGTACTCAGCCTTTGATGATTAAGTATAATAATCAATAACGCACAGAAAAAACTTCTTGTGAGAAATGGGTATCACTGTGACCTGAGCATGTGGCAATGGTTATGGAATTGGCTATAGTAAGAGTTTACAAAGGTTTGAAGAAAAAGCTAGAACATCTTTCTATTATGCTAAATGAAGTGGAGAGATGGACTCTAAAAGTACAAACAATAAATATGGTTTAGAACTTCTTAGAAGGTTCTAAAGTGGCCAAGTGGCCAACACTGAAGAGCTGATAGAAGTATAATTGGTAAAGGACATGCTAGCCCAGTAAGGTAGAAGAACATTACCATTGGAGGATCTTATGACCTGTTTCAGGATGAAGGGGAGAAGATAATGAGAGAATGACTTACCAATCCACAGAAAAGAATCAGGAGGAGGTAAAACCTACCTTTTTTGTTCTCTTGGTTTTTCAGTGAGGTCAACTCTCTTCTGTGCTCAAAGAGTTTGTAATTTTTTTATTTTTGGTTTTTTGTTTTAGATACTTCCTAGCTTTGGCTTGACTTATGGATGAAAATAAAGGGTTTTATGTTTGCTGTATGCCAACACAAGGATTTTAACTTAACAGTGACCTTTAAAAATAAATGTTGTTTCTCAAATATACAAGTTTTTGAGATGTTTAGTCTTCAATGTCAGCTTGACTGGGTTTAGAATCCCCCAAGACATATATAATCTGGATGCTTCTGTGAGAGTGATTTGAATGGGCTTTGACTTAGGAATACCCAACCACAAAGATGAGTTATAGTTATTGAATGGACTGATATTCTGGAATAAAAAAAAAAAAGAAAATGAAAAAGAAAAAGAAAGAAAGAAAAGAAGAAGAAAAAAAAGTAGAAAATGAATACAATCTAAGCCATAGAAAGGAAAAATAAAACTCCTTCATAAGAAGTATTGACATTAAAAATTCCCATTCTTAGCCGGGCGTGGTGGCTCACGCCTTTAATCCCAGCACTTAGGAGGCAGAGGCAGGTGGATTTCTGAGTTCGAGGCCAGCCTGGTCTACAGGGTAAGCTCCAGGACAGCCAGGGCTATACAGAGAAACCCTGTCTCGAAAAACCAAAAAAAAAAAAAATTCCCATTCTTAATTGAGTAATTACATGTGATTCACACATATTACTGATGATTTCTGTAAATGTCTAGGCAGTACACCTGTATTTCCTTCCAGTACTTGGGATATACAATTAGTCCACTAAAAGTTTGGAGTGTAGTCTTGTCTATCCAGTGAAACCTGCTTCAGAACCCAAACTAAACCAAACAAATAAAAACAATAAAACAAACTAAACTCACATAGTTGAGAAATCACCATAAAATCAATAACTAAAGTATATAAATGGTCTTCTCCAATCCAAGTATTCCATAACCAATAAGAATCCTTCAACATTTATTTACTACTTTGAGAGTCAAGGTAATCAGTTTATGTGTGCAAAGCTGTCAAATTGAAATGGTCAGGCTTATGCTGAATTAACTAAATTTTTATACTTCTCATTCCTATTAAATATTAAAATACAGGAAATAAAACATTTAAAAATATTCATTTGATAATGTGTGTACTTAGCATCATTCATAACAGATCTCTTAAGAGGTAGCTCAGAAGAATTGAACAGTCTGCATTGAGACACCACTGACCTAAGATTTGAGCTAAGCTTTAGTTGATGTTAATGAATTGGTTTGGTGGAGAATTCAGCATCTACAAGTGATGCATTTTACAGACAATAAAAGCCTCAGACAAGTCTTTACAAATGTTAAAGAAAAGGGCTCCTTAAGCCTAAGGCAGATTAATTTTAACAACTAATTTAAGACATCTCTAATTTCAGCCTCAATATAAGTATACACAGAGGTGTTGTTCAGGATTTTGTTGTAGTGAGAAATACTCTCCAAACATCACAGGCTTAAAACAACAAAGATTAATTTCTTGCTTGTACAAAGCATGTAGACGATGGCAGTGGATTTCCAGGTTCTCAGTCTGTGCAAGCAACCAGCCTTCTACTTTCTAATAAACTTCTACTTTTCTGGCTAGGGACGAGAAGTAAATGGAATTCTCCAAGAGCAGGAAACACTTCACTTCTGAATTTTACTAATCAAATCAGGTTGGTAAAATATGCTTGACAACTAAGGACTTCAACATTGTTATTTTCCTTTCTTCCTTTGTTCATGAAATACATGTTGTTTGTGTGTCTTTGGTGGGGAGGGCATTGTGTGGAGAAGGAGAAATGTGTTTTAATGTTTGTTCCAGGTATATATCATTAAAAATATAAAGCCATATAACTCCTCTCTCCCATTGTCTAAGGAGCCTGGGGCCTAGTAAATTTCTTACTTAACTCATGTGATTTCAATGTTATATCTTTTAGAAGATGTGAATCTAAATGGATACACTCTAGTACTCTGAACATAAGAATCACTTAACATCTGTTAGCTACAGTTTCATTGTCAACAAAAAAGCAATACATAAAATAAAGCAATACATGAAATAGTCCCCGAAGCCCATACTCCTCACAAACTGTGCTTCACTACCTACTAGACTGCTTGTCTTTCCTTCTTTTCTCATACCTAGAATCCATTCTTAGCACATGGGATTTGAAAGGTCATGGAAATGAAGCTTCTGTAGAACAATACATAATAAAGAAAATTTGAAGTCTGCAATTAGAGTTTTCTCTTTGTCAATGTCCTACTTGTATCTCCGTATATTTCTTCTCTAGAGCCAGTCTTATGCCTTTTTCAGGTATTTGTCACAAACCCACATGTCTTCATTAACATTAGGAAGAGAAGCTGTCTCTGTCTATACTCCATCAACAGAATGTCATTATTTGCATCTTGAAATGCACTGGTTTGCAAGAAATAAAATGAATCCATTCTCCTATGGAAATCAAGCCATGTAAAGACATGCACAAGGCAAACAGCATACAAGTGAGAGGTAGAATTTTTCTGAATGCATTCTGTACTTTGGACTGTGCAATGTACAAGGGTCACAATTGCCAGATGGAGTTCCTCATGTTCCATCTGTGATATATGTTGTATACAACAGATTTTGCAACATCTCACAATTGTCTCAGGATTTCCATCTAATATGGGCCATAAACCTTGTTCCTTTTTTTTTCACCCAGCAAATTTCAAAGGCCCATGAGTTGCATGTGAATCACAAATGCTCCACAGGGTTCAGACAAACTTTGAACTCCAAGTGTCAGGAAACAGGATTGAAAAATTCGCAAAAACACCTTTATTCTCTGGGTCAGCTCAGCAGGGACATTGGAGTATAGAACAGGTGAAGATGAAAGCTAATCAAGAAAGGAAATCCTTCTGAAACAACAACACCAGACAGAAAAGCCCTGATTCACAATCAGGGAACTGGTTGGGTCTCTTCTGATTTTAAGCAAAGCATCATTTTTGGCTTTTCTTGATACTTATATCCAGCTCCGAGAAGTGTACCACTAGAGGCTTCTTTCTTACATCTCATCAATAAATCAGCAAGATAAAAATAACTACCTCTCTCAAAGTTAAGGGAAAATGAAAGTCAAGGCTACAGCTCTTTTCTTCAACTTCTTGCTTCCCCTTCTATTCTCTGACAGCGGTAACACCAGGAGCTCGAAGCAATCAAGGCTGATCTTATATATGCGTACATATATACAATGCCTACTATCATTAAAAACCTAGTTATAGCCACTGATTCATTATAATATAACTCACTTAAAAATCATTCATTCACTCAAATATTTGAAGATATATTTTCATTCTTTCTCTTTGAAAGAATACAAAAAAGCGATGTTAGAGAAATGGCTCAACAGTTCAAGAGTGTGTATTGGTTTTGCAGGGCATTCTTCTGAGGGCATCTGTACCTCTCTCTCTATTTCTCTCTCTCTCTCTCTCTCTCTCTCTCTCTCTCTCTCTCTCTCTCTCTCTCTCTCATTAAAATGATAAACTGATGATTTTATTATAAAAGAAAATTCTTGAGTGCCTGGGGCTGAAGTTGTGGATAGTATTTCATCACAGTTGTACATGAATCTCCGCAGCACAGGAGATTGTGGAAAGCTCTTTCTTTTAGGTCTGTACAGAACTTGAATGTTTTTATTTATTCACAGCTACTTAGCTTTCAATAACTTCCAAATACCTCCCTTTCTGTTCTCCAGAAGAGGTGGAGAGGCCTGGACAATGAATAAGTATTCTTTCCTGACTCAGACTTAAATTGTGAATATGTGGAACATTCATTTAATATAGTGGTATTTATGGAATTAGTTTGGAGTCACCTAATGCTTACTACTTAGCACTTATTAAGCTTTGTCTCCAGATATATAGTTTGAATTATTTTTATCTTCATATTAAGTTACTTAGGAATTCTAAATTTTAACTTGAGAACACCAGTTATATTTTTCATTGCTGTGACCAAATGCTGACAGTAAACATCTCGTGGTGATGATGATTGACTTGGGCCTGTGGCTTTGAAGATTTATTTATTTTTTATTTATATGAGTGCACTGCAGCTGTCTTCAGATACATATTAGAAGAGTGCATCGTATCCCGTTACAGATGGCTGTGAGCCACCATGTAGTTGCTGGGAATTGAACTCAGGACCTCTGGCAGAGAAGTCAGTGCTCTTAACCACTGAGCCATCTCTCCAGCCTGGTCCTGTGGCTTTAGAAGGCAGAATTCCTTATGGCAGGGAAAGAGTAGCATTCAAAGGAAGTCATGGCTGTGATGATAGGAACTTGTCTGTGCCTTGGTAGATAGGGAAGCAGAGAGTGGGACATCTGCTGTTACTGATTTTTTCATTCTATTTTTTGATTATTTGAGAATATTAGTTCATGCAACACTACCACACACATTTGTGAATGGGTTTAATCTCCTAATTTATAGCCTGCTGAAAATACCCTCACAGATTCATCCAAATGATATATGTCTTGGATGGTTCTATACCCTGTCAAATTAATGTTGAAGACCAATCATCACACTATCTCATATATTTGAGATACAGAATTTTCTGTGAAAGGTCACTGATAAATTTAACATTTTGTTGGTATACACAACATATAAAACCCATTAGGTTCCTCCTTAAAGTAAACCAAAGGTGAATACTTTAAAAGCACAAAATTTTTAAGCACATAGGAGACTCGAACTCAGTGAAAAAAAACAAATAACCCAACATATGAGGAAGGCAGTCTCAGGAGAGTTCATTAAGGAAGACAGGCATTATTCTATAAGCCACTAAGATGAAATTTTAGTAAATATAATTAATTTTAAATATTGATGGTAATAATGATATAAAGAGATGACAATTTCTCATATTCTTAATTCTAACACACAGATCCTTTCCATACCATCCCTAAGTTATCATGAGATGTGCTGGAACCAGAGAAAGAATCTAGAGCAGAGAGCACTCACAGCAAGGTTCCGAATACGAGAACAGTAGGTATTGTGAAGCAATTCTGAAACATTGCTCAGATACTTTTCTATATTTTCATGGAAGACATCTCTTAAAGAATTGACAGATAGAGATTGTAGTTTCAGTGAATTTGATAGCTTATAGCTAAGGGCTTGACCCACAGTTGGATAAACTATCCGGGAAAGATTAGAAGTTGTGAACTTGGAAGAGGAGTATCACTAGGTTTCAAGAGACTGAAAATATTTTCAGTTCTCTGTCTCTCTGTCTCTCTGTCTCTCTCTCTCTCTCTCTCTCTCTCTCTCTCTCTCTCTCTCTCTCCTTTTATTTTCTGCCTCTCAATTGTTGTGTCAAGATATGAGTTCTCAGGATCCGCTCCAGCACCATACCTTTCTGCCTGCTGCCACAATTCTTGTCATGATGGTTATGGACACAACCTCCAACTCCTTCCGCATGCTCCCAATAAACTTTTTCTGCTATAATGTGCCTTGGCCATGGTGCCTCTTCACAGATACAGAATATTAACTGAGACAAGCAGCAAAGCCGTTCACAAACTAGAGATAAATACTTACCCAATGTGAGGAAGAGAGAACAAAGAAACCCCTCTTTTATTTCTGCCAGATGAGAAAGTTGTCACTGATCCAGATGAGCAAACATTCACTATTCCTGGAGGTGAGATCCGGATCATTGATGGAAAGGATAAAACCTTCAGAGTCAGGAACACGTCATTTGCACAAGAGCGAGGCTGAAGGAAATAAAAGTTTTTCTTTGTTTCTTTCATGCTTCTATAATTGTCCATCATGAGGAAGGAAACAGGAAAAACCCAATATATTGCTTAGAAAGAGGCAGAAATACCAAAAGATGTTTTCTTTGTGATACAGGCAAAGAGGTTATGTTAACCAAGAATTTTATGAAAATTATATAAAAGGAATCCTTTCACTGCTATTTTAACATTATGTAATATAGAAAGACTTCCAAGGTTGCTAGTTAATTGAGTGAAAATGTAACAAAACACAAGAATATCCTAATGTTTACATGAGTTTACTCAATTTTCCATATAAATAACTACAGGGAAGCAAAGCCCATGTCTAAGCATAATTAAAATATAACAACATTTATTGTCCTCTGAATGTTTTGTGTTTAAAATAAAATGATAAAATATACAAATGTACAAAAACACAAAACAATTGTCCAAAAAAATTATCAGCAGAATCAAATTAAACATGACACTGACATGTGAAAACTCAGACAAGAAAACCAGACAGTATACTAAATATGCTCAGAGAAAGGGTGTGTAAAAAAAGTATATGAGAATTTTAGTAGATATAAGGAAAATTTTAGACATGAAAAGGGAGACATAACAACAGAAACGGAGAAAATCCAAAAAAATCAGGACATCCTACTACAAAAGTATATACTCAACAAAACTGGAAAACCTGAATGAAATGGACAATTTTCTAGACAGATATGAGGTACCAAAATTAAATCAAGATCAGATAAATGATCTAAACAGCCCCATATTTGCTAACGAAATAGAAACAGTTATCAGTGTCCCAATCAAAAAAAGCACAGGACCAGATGGGTTTAGTGCAGAGCTTTATCATCTCTTCAAAGAAGACCTAATACCAATACTCCTCAAACTATTCCCCAAAATAGAAAATTAAGGTACTCTACCTAATTCATTCTATGAAGCCACAATTACTCTTATACCTAAACTACACAAAGACCTAACAAAGAAAGAAAACTTCAGACAAATAACCTTTATGAATATTGATGCAAAAATACTCAATAAAATTCTTGCAAACCGAATCTAAGAACATATCAAAATGATCATCTATCATGATCAAGAAGGCTTCATCCCTGGGATGCAGGGATGGTTCAATATATGGAAATCCATCAATGTAATTCACTATATAAATAAACTCAAAGAAAAAAAACATATGATCATCTCATTAGGTGCTGAGAAAGCATTTGACGAAATCCAACACCCCTTCATGACAAAAGTCTAAGAAAGAACAGGAATTCAAGGCCCATACATAAACATAGTAAAAGCAATATACAGAAAACCAGTAGCCAACATCAAACTAAATGGAGAGAAACTTGAAGCAATCCCAGTAAAATCAGGGGCCAGACAAGACTGCCCAATCTCTTCCTACCTATTCAATATTGTACTTGAAGTTCTAGACAGAGCTATCAGACAACAAAAGGAAATAAAAGGGATACAAATAGGATAGATATTATCATATTTGCTGATGATATGATAGTATAATTAAGTGACTTCAAATACCCTTCACAATAATCACAAATAATATAAAATACCTTAGTGTGACTCCAACTAAGCAAGTAGAAGATCTATATGAAAAGAATTGCAAGTCTCTGAAGAAGGAAATTGAAGAGGATCTCAGAAGATGGAAAGATCTCCCATGCTCATGGATTGGCAGGATTAATATAGTAAAAATGGCCATCTTGCTGAAAGCAATCAACAGGTTCAATGCAATCCCCATCAAAATTCCAAATCAATTCTTCACAGACTTAGAAAGAGTAATTTGCAAATTCATCTGGAATAACAAGAAAACCTAGGATAGTGAAAACTATTCTCAACAATAAATGAACCTCTGGTGGAATCACCATCCCTGACTTTAAGCTGTACTACAGAGCAATTGTGATAAAAACTGCATGGTATTGGTACAGTAACAGCAGGTGGATCAATGGAATAGAATTGAAGACCCAGAAATGAACCCACACACATATGGTCACTTGATCTTTGACAAAGGAGTTAAAATCATCCTGTGGAAAAAAGACAGCATTTTCAACAAATGGTGCTGGCTCAACTGGTGGTCAACATGTAGAAGAATGCAAATCGATCCATTCTTATCTCCTTGTACAAAGCTCAAGTCCAAGTAGATCAAGTACCTCCACATAAAACCAGATACACTGAAAATAATAGAAGAGAAAGTGGGGAAGAGACTCGAGCACCTAGGCACAGGGGAAATTTTCCTGAAGAGAACACCAATTCCTTATGCTCTTAGAACAAGAATTGACAAATGGGACCTCATAAAATTACAAAGCTTCTGTAAGGGAAAGGACACTGTGAATAGGACAAAACCACAACCAACAAATTGGGAAAAGATCTTTACCAATCCTACATCTGATAGAGGGCTAATATCCAATATATACAAAGAACTCAAGAAGGTAGATTCCAGAGAACCAAATAAACCCTATTAAAAAATGGGGTACAGAGCTAAACAAAGAATTCTCAACTGAGGAATACAGAATGGCTGAGAAGTACTTAAAGAAATGTTCAACATCCTTAGTCACCAGGGAAATGCAAATCAAAACAACCCTGAGATCCCACTTTATACCAGTCAGAATGGCTAAGATCAAAACTCAGGTAACAATAGATGCTAGCAAGGATGAAGAGAAAGAGGAACACTCCTCCATTGCTGGTGGGATTGCAAGCAGGAAATCAGTCTGATGCTTCCTCAGGAAATTGGACATAGTACTGAGGATTCTGCTATACAACTCCTGGGTATATACCCAAAAGATTCTCCAACATATAACAAGGACACATGCTCTACCATGTTAATAGCAGCCTTATTTATAATAGCCAAAAATTGGAAGAACCCAGATGCCCCTCAACAGAGGAATGGATACAGAAAATGTGGTACATCTACACAATGGAGTACTACTAAGCTATTAAAAACAATTTATGAAATTCTTACAGAAATGGATGAATCTGGAGAATATCATCCTGAGTGAGGTAACCCAATTGCAAAAGAACACACATGGTATGCACTCTCTGATAAGTGGATATTAGCCCAGAAGACCAGAATACACAAAGTACAATCTGCAAAAATATCAAGAAGAAGGAAACCCAAAGTGTGGATACTTCATTCCTTCTTAAAAGAGGGAACAAAATACCCATAGATGGAGTTGCAGAGACAAACTATGGAGCAGAGACTGAAGGAAGGACAATCCAGAGACTGCTCCACTTGGGAATCCTTACTATATTCAGTATTCAAATCCAGACAATATTGTGGATGCCAGCAAGTGCTGGCTGACAGGATCCTGATATAGTTGTCTCCTGAAAGTTTCTGACAATACCCGACTAATAAAGAAGTAGAGGCTCACAGCCATCCATTGGACTGAGCACAGGGTCCCCAATGAAGGAGCTAGAGAAAAGACCAAGGAGTAAAAGGGTTTGCAGTCCCATAGGACAAACAACAATATGAACTAACTAGTACCCTCAGAGCTAACCCACCAACCAAAGAGTACACATGGTGGGTCTAATGGCTCCAGCAGCATATGAATAGCAGAGGATGGCCTACTTGGTCATCAATGGGAGGAGAGGCCCTTGGCCCTGTGAAGGTTCTATGCCCCAGTGTAGGGGAATGCTAGAGCCAAGAAGTGGGATAGGGTGAGTTGGTGAGCAGGGGGTGGGGGGAAGGAACAGGTTTTTTTTTTTCTTTCTTTTTCTTTCTTTTTTTTTCAGAGGGGAAACCAGGAGAGGAGATATCATTTGACGTGTAAATAAAGAAAATATCTAATAAAAATAAAAAAAATTAAAAATTAAAAAAAAAGAAAGAAAGAAAGGGGAAAAAAAGGAAAATTTTAAAAAGAGCCAAATAGAAAAGATGGAAATGAAAAAGAATTGCAGGTAAAGAATGCATCAATGGACCCAACCTAAGAAGAGAATGAACAAATGTTATTCAGTTCAAGAGGTGAAAGGCAAACTAGGCCAGGGTATTAGGTTTGTGGAATGGTTTCACGTTTTCTTCCAAAACGTATTTGTTATTTCAAAAGGAAAACAGAAAAAGAGAGTAGATGAAAGATGTTTAGATACTATAAGAACATAATTCTCCGAAAATAAGAAAAAGGTATGAAAGAAGTATATCCAAAATCACATAAAATTACGAATATGCTAAATGTCTCTCTCTATCCCTCCCCTCCCCTCACTTGTTTCCCTCCTGTTCCCCCTCTCCCTCTCTTCCCCTCCTCTCTCTCACAGACACATAACACAAGACACGTTTTCACACTTTTTCTCTCTCATTCTCTATCATACACATAGAAAAATGCAGACACTCACACTCATTCTAGATACAACATAACAAAATATTTTTGATTGGATATTTTCTTTATTTACATTTCAAATGTTATCCCCTTCCCTGATCACCCTCCTTGAAACGACCTATCCCTTCTCCCTCCCCCTGCTTCTATGAGGGTATTCACCCACCTACCCACTCACTCCCACCTCCCCGCCCTCAAATTCCCCTACACTGGGGCATCTAGTCTTCACAGGAACAAGGGCCTCTCCTCCTATTGATGCCCAACAAGGCCATACTCTGCTACATATGTGGCTGGAGTCATGGCTCTCTCCATGTGTACTCCTTGGTTGGTGATTTAGTCCCCGGGAGCTCTGGGGGGTCTATTTGGTTGATTATCATTGTTCTTCCTATGGTGTTGCAAACCCCTTCAGCTCCTTCAGTCCTTTCTCTAACTCCTCTGTTGGGGGCCCCATTGGGAACACTGTGCTCATTCCAATGGTTGGCTTCAAGTATCAACCTCTGTATTTGTCAGGCTCTGGCAGAGCCTGACAGGAGATAGCTATATCAGGCTCCTGTCAGCATCCACTTCTTGACATCCACAATAGTGTCTGAATTTGGTGACTGTATATGGGATGGATCCCCAGGTGGGGCAGTCTCTGGATGGCCTTTCCTTCAGTCTTTGCTCCATACTTTGTCTCCATATTTGTTCCTTTGAGTATTTTGTTCCCCTTTCTAAGAAGGACTGATGCACCCACACTTTGATCTTCCTTATTCTTGATCTTCATGTGGTCTGTGAATTGTATCTTGGGTATTCTGAACTTTTGAGCTAATATCAATTTAACCAGTGAGTACATATCATGTGTGTTCTTTTGTGATTATAATACCTCACTCAGAGTGATATTTTCTAGTTCCATCCATTTGTCATTGTTTTTAGTAGCTGAGTAGTACTCTATTGTGTAGATGTACCATATTTTCTGTATCCATTCCTCTGTTGAGTACATCTGGGTTGTTTGCAGTTTCTGGCTATTATAAATAAGGCCGCTATGAACATAGTGGAGCATTTAGAATTAAAGATACAGGAAACTAATTAAAGGTGACCAGATATGAAGTAGTCTCATATGGAGAAACCAAAACAGAATTCTTTATTCAAATGGCAGGCCTTTTGCTAGAAGTTATTATGTAAATCAGAAGGAAAATTAAAAAAAAAAACTTACATTGAGAAAACAAATGAAAAGTAACTTGGAAAAAAATTTTCCTACCAAAAGCCTATGTGCATCTCCAAGATATTTGACATATATGTCTCAGACTGGAAAATAAACAAGCAAAACAAACAAAAACCCCCCAAACTTAACTAGCCTTACCATCAGCATCAGTACTATGTAAGAGGCTAAAAGAAGCTTGCCCACATAAGCTTTCATTCAAATAAATGTAGGTGTGCCCCATGATATGACTGAATGTGAGTAGACCTTACTATTAATACTTGAATTACATTAAAAAGAAGTAATCTAAAAGAAAAAAGAGTACAGCAAGTATTACCTATGTAACCTAGGAAAAAGATACAATGTACTGCATTAGTAGAGACAAAGAAAGAATGAAGGAAATGAATTTACCTGTCAGTCTACTGGTTAAACTTACAGAAGATTATATAAAAGAATATTGTATATTTCTGAATATTTTAATGTAGTAAGCCCTATGTTTTGTATGCAAAACTTAAACACAGAAATAAATTGCAGTATTAACAAAATAGTAGTACAAACCAAACAGTTCAAACATTGATTAGATATATTGTTCCCTATTATTTTCCTAAAACACCTTTGCTCTCCACTTCCTCCTCCTTTTTATCCTGGTCCTCCAACTCCTCCTCCCTCTTCTTCATTTTCCCTTTCTCCTTCTTCTCCTCCTGCTCCTTTAAATCACACATAGAATCACACATAGAATTGAGGTGGAAGAATATAACAAAGTAGAAAACAATGGACTCAAACATACAAATACCTGGCATATCTCAAAAACAATACGGAAATAGCATCGTGATAAGACAGAAAATTTTAAGATAGTGTACTGCTCCAGACAAGTACCACAGAAAAAGCTGTGACCTGGATGAGAGAGATAATTTAGTTTTTAGGAGCATATGTTTCTCTTTAGAGGACCCATAGGCTCATATATTTGACTGCTTATTGACTAGGTGTGGCAATAATTAAAAGGATTAGAAGAACTGTGGACTTTGAGGTTTGAGTCCTTGCCAAGCCTAATCTTTGTAACTGTCTCTGTAAGTGCCTCTGTCTCTTTGTCTCTGTGTCTCTCTCTCCTCTGTCTCTGTCTCTCTTTCAGTCTCTCTCTCTCTCTCCTTATGGATCAGGAGGAGGTAGAACTCAGCTACTTCTCCAGCACCATGACTTGACATTTGAAATACCACTATGATGATAATGGGACTAAGTATGTAAATCTGTAATTAATACCTAAATGCTTTTTAAATGTTTTTTAAAATTAGAGTTGCCTTGATTATGGAGTTTCTTCACAGCAATAGAACCATGACTCAAACAAACTTCTAAAACTTTTTTAGCCCAGGACTCCACCAGAAGCAAACCTACCCTCTATACAAATTTGGTCCTCTATCTGGTGCCATTCATGTAAAGAGGAACTAAAATTGCCTGTGTCTTTTGAACTGAAACATTCCTTTTTTAGAAAAAGGCAGGAGCTCAGGAAACAGCAAAAATGGTTCAGAAGCTTTGGAAATTTAGTAAGTCCCCTCCTAGCCTATGAAATGAACAATTGCTGAGAGAGGAAAGAGATTCTTCAGTGAAGTTGTCCATGAAATGGGTAGGAATCTTCCAGGATTCCACTTTTATGATTAATCACCTTTAGTGGGATGGGTCCTTAACTGATTCAGTTGCCTTTGAGTCACCAATGTTTGATAACACTTCTATGTGCTTATAAACATCCCACAGTAATCTGGTTAAGTAAGCTAGACTAGATTAAGATCATTTTTTTTTGTTCTGTCCTCTGTGCCCTTTGTGGAGTTGGTAGACTTTTGTTAGCATTTTCAAGGGAAAGTCACAGAAAGCTAGAAATAAACCTGACATGTCAGAAAACCACGAGGGGATGATTTAAATCAAAGCAGGGCCCTGAGCAAGGTTGAGAAATTTTCTCAGAAGTTACTCACGACCATGAGCTAAATTTTACCTGAGCATAAAATCTCAGCTTGCATAGCACAGTTCTATAACGGGCCTTTGAAAAACTAAAAGAAAAGGTGGTTCGTTAGTGTCTTCATATCTGTTGGAGAAAGAAACAAGTCTTCTCTGGAGAAGTCTTTTACAACCAGGAAGGGAAATTTTCTCATAGTCTAATTTTAAGATCTGTGACTTTGTCACTCAAAGAAGCATAATAAAGCACAAAAGAATAATCACCAACCTGACAACCTGAGAAGACAACGGAATCACACTCATACAACTGAAGATATTATAATAGTCATGGTGAAAAATAATGTACAAAGACCCATGGTCTTGGGCCAGTATATCTATGGATCTCACATTCAGTTATAAATCATAGATAGTTTTAAATACTAAGCATATACTGCATATGTGTAGACATTTTCTTTGTCATTTTTATCTAAGTAATACAGTATCATTGCTATTTATATAGATGCTATATTGTGTTAGGTAGTGTAAGAAACCTGGAGATGATAAGAAGCATACAGATGGATGTTATTTATGTAAGCAGTATCCCAAGTTTATACAAGGATCTTAAGCATCCTCAGATTGTGTTATCCACAGGTATCTAGGAAAATATCTCTAGCAAATACTAAAGACCAAGAAACAAACAAATAAAAAGCTGAAAATAGATTAATTTCACAATAAACCAAGATAGTATAAATGACTGACAGGTTGACAGGAGTTAGGAAGCATCTCAGTTAATTAGATAAAACATATAAAAGTGTAAAGAGAAAAAAACCAGTAAATTGTCTGAGAAATAATGATTGAGAATTATTTAACCTTCTTAATCTTTCACATCATATAATAGGTCATATGGCTAAAACAATAGACATTTATTACTTCTAGTTGTGGTTGCTGGAGTACCCAAATGAAGGTGACAACTAATTCAATATGTGACTAGGGTTCTTCTTTTGTAAAATGGCTAAATTCTCACTGTGTTCTTACATGCTAAGAAGAGAGAAAGAGACAAATACAGAAGAGTGAAGGACAGAAAGAATACATCCTCTTCATGTCTCCTCTCTCCATTATCTCATCTAAACCCAATTTCCCCTCACACTGCATCTTCTCTAAATACAATACAATGCCAGTCATATTTAGAGATTCTAGCTATGAACTTGGAAGGCAGAGGAGATACATCACTTCAGGCCTATCAGAATTACACCAGACTTCTCACCAGAGAATATGAAAGCCAGAAGATCCTGGGTTGATATCATACAGACTCTAAGAGAACACAAATGCCAGCCCAGACTACTATATCCAGCAAAACTCTCCATTACCATAGATGGAGGAAAAAAAATATTCTATGACAAAACCAAATTTATACATTTCCACAAATCCAGCCCTTCAAAGGGTAATAAATAGAAAACTCCAACACAAGGAAGGGAACTACATACCTGAAAAAAAGCAAAAAAGTAATCTTCCAACAAAACTAAAAGAAGATAGCCACATGAACAGAATTCCAACTCTAACAACAAAAATAACGGGAAGCAACAATTACTTTTCCTTAATATCTATTAATATCAATGGACTCAATTCACCAATAAAAAGACATAGACTATAAGACTGGGTATGTAAACAGGACCCAACATTTTGTTGAATACAGGAAACTCACGTCAGTGACAAAGACAGATACTACCTCAGAATAAAAGACTGGAAAACAATTTTCCAAGCCAATGGTCCAAAGAAAAAAGCTGGAGTAGCCATTGTAATATCGAATAAAATTGACTTTCACCCAGAAGTGATCAAAATATATAAGGAGGGACACTTCATACTCATCAAAGTTATGATCTACCAAGATGAACTCTCAATCCTGAACCTCTATGCCCCAAATACAAGGGCATTTACATGAATAAAAGAAATTTTACTAAAGCTCAAAGCACATATTGCACTGCATACAATAATAGTGGGAGGTTTCAACACCTCACTCTCTGCAATGGACAGATTATGGAAACAGAAGCTAGACAAAGACACACTGAGACTAACAGAAGTTATGAAACAGATGGATTTAACAGATATCTATAGAATTTTTTATCCTAAAACAAAAGGATATACGTTCTTCTCAGCACCTCATGGTACCTTCTCCGTAATTGACCATATAATTGGTCACAAATCGGCCTCAACAGATACAAGAAGATTGAAATAATTCCTTACATCCTATCAGATTACCATGGACTAAGGCTGTTCCTCAATAACAACATAAACAATAGAATACCCACATACATATGGTAGCTTAACAACACTCTATTCAATGCTAACTTAGTCAAAGAAGAAATAAAGAAAGAAATTAAAGACTTTCTAGAGTTTAATGAAAATGAAGCCACAACATACCCAAACTTATGGGACACAATGAAAGCAGTCCTAAGAGGAAAACTTATAGCTTTAAGTGCCTCCAAAAAGAAAATGGACAGAGCATATACCAGCAATTTGACAGCACATCTGAAAGTTCTAGAACAAAAAGAAGCAAATTCACCTAAGAGGAGTAGAAGGCAGGAAATTATCAAACTCAGGACTGAAATCAACCAAATAGAAACAAAAAGAACTATACAAAGAATCAACCAAACCAAGAGTTGGTTCTTTGAGAAAAAAAAAAAAAGATTAAACCCTTAGCCAGACTAACTTGAGGGCACAGAGACAGTATCCTAATTAACAAGATCAGAAATGAAAAGGGAGACATAACAACAGACATGGAGGAAATCCAAAAAATCATGAGATCCTACTACAAAAGCCTATATTTAACAAACTAGGAAAATCAGGATGAAATGGACAATATTCTAGACAGATAACAGGAACCAAAGTTAAATCAAGATCAGATCAATGATCTAAACAGTCCCATATCTGCTAATGAAATAGAAATAGTCATTAATAGTTTCCAAACCAAAAAAAGCCCGGGACCAGATGGGTTTAGTGCAGAGTTTTATCAGACCTTCAAGAAGACCTAATACCAATACTCCTCAAACTATTCCACAAAATAGAAACAGAAGGAACTCTACCAAATTCATTCTATGAATCCATAATTACTTTGAAACCAAAACCACACAGAGATATAACAAAGAAGGAAAAGTTCAGATCAATTTTCCTTATGAATATCGATGCAAATATACACAATAAACTTCTTGCAAACTGAATCCAAGAACACATCAAGACAATCATCTACCATGATCAAGTAGACTTCATCCCAGGGATGCAGGGATGGTTTAATATTCGGAAATCCATCAACGTAATTCACTACATAAACTCAAGGAAAAAAACAATATGATCATCTCACTAGATCCTAAGAAATAATTTGACAAAATCCAACACCCCTTCATGATAAAAGTCTTGGAGAGATCAGGAATTCAAGGCCCATACCTAAACACATTAAAAGCAATATACAGCAAACTAGTAGCCAACATCAAACTCAATGGAGAGAAACTTGAAGCAATTCCACTAAAATCAAAGACTAGACAGGGTTGCCTACTCTCTCCCTACCTATTCAATATTGTACTTGAAGTCCTAGCCAGAGCAATTAGACAACAAAAATAGATCAAAGGGATACAAATTGGAAAGGAAAAAGTCAAATTATCTCTATTTGCTGATGATATGATAGAATACTTAAGTGACCCCAATAATTCCACCATAGAGTTCCTAAACTTGATAAACAACTTCAGCAAAGTAGCTGGATATAAAATTAACTCAAGCAAATCAGTGGCCTTCCTCTACACAAGGGATAAATAGGCAGAAAGAAAGTAGGGAAACAACACCCTTCACAAGTCACAAATAATATAAAGTACCTTGTTGTGTCTCTAACTAAGCAAGTAAAAAATCTATTTGACAAGAACTTCAAGTCTCTGAAGAAGGAAATTTAAGAAGATCTCAGAAGGTAGAAAGATCTCCCATGCTCATGGATTGGCAGGATTAATATAGTAAAAGTGGCCATCTTGCCGAAAGGAATCTACAGATTCAATGCAATCCCAATCAAAATTCCAACTCAATTCTTCACAGACTTAGAAAGAGCACTTTGCAAATTCATCTGGAATAACAAAAAACCTAGGATAGTGAAAACTATTCTTAACAATACAGGAACCTCTGGTGGAATCACAATCCTGGACCTTAAGCTGTACTACAGAGCAATTGTGATAAAAACTGCATGGCATTGGTACAGTGACAGGCAGAAAGATCAATGGAACAGAATTGAAGACCCAGAAATGAACCCACACACATATGGTCACTTGATCTTTGACAAAGGAGCTAAAACCGTCCAGTGGAAAAAAGACAGCATTTTCAACAAATGGTGCCAGCTCAACTGGTGAGAATGTAGAAGAATGGAAATCGATCCATTCCTCTATCTTTGTACAAAACTCAAGTCCAAGTGGATCAACGACCTCTACATAAAACCAGATACACTGAAACTAATAGAAAAGAAAGTAGGGAAGATCCTTGAGCACCTGGGCACAGTGGAAAATTTCCTGAACAGAACACTAATACCTTATGATCTAAGATCAAGAATTGAAAAATGGAACTTCATAAAGTTGCAAAGCTTCTGTAAGTCAAAAGAGGGCAACCAACAAATTGGGAAAATATCTTTACCAATAGTATATCTGATAGAGGGCTAATATCTAATATATACAAAGAACTCAAGTAGGTAGACTCCAGAGAGCCAAATAACCCTATTAAAAATGGGGTACAATAATACTTATTTTATTGTTATAATATTTTGTAAATTTTATGGAATATAACAAAAAAGATATTGTGGGTGTTGAAGGGGGGTCTCTGGGAGAAGTGGGGGTAAAAAGGGAAACAAGAATGTGATTAATTCTATTTACTTAAAATATGTTTTTAAATGTTAACAAATTCAGATAAATTGAAATCTTGTAACTTTTCTCATCATAATGCAATAAAAGTTTAAAAAAATAAAAAAAAATTAAAAAATTGGATACAGAGCTAAATGAAGAATTCTCAACTGAGAAATACAGAATGGCTGAGAATCACCTAAAGAAATGTTCAACATCCAATGCAAAGGGAAATGCAAATCCAAACAACCCTGAGATTCCACCTCATACCAGTTAGAATGGCTAGGATAAAAAACTCAGTTGACAACAAATGTAGGAGAGGTTGTGGAGAAAGAGGAACACTCCTTCATTGCTGGTGGAATTGCAAGCTGGTACAACCACTCTGGAAATCAGTTTAGCAGTTCTTCTGGAAATTGGACATAGTACTACCAGAGGACCCAGCTATACCACTCCTGAGCATATACCCAGAAGATGCTCCAACATGTAGTAAGGACACATGCTCCACCAAGATCATAGCAGCCCTATTTTTAATAGCCAGAAGCTAGAAACAACTCAGATGTCCCTCGACAGAGGAATGGATACAGAAATTATGGTACATCTACACAATGGAGTACTACTCAGCTGTTAAAAACAATGAATTTATGAAATACTTAGGGAAATGAATGTACCTGGAGAATATCATCCTGAGTGAGGTAACCAAATCACAAAAGAACACACATGGTATGCACTCTCTGAAAAGTGGATATTAGCCCAGATCAGAAAACACAAAGTACAATCCACAAACTAGAAGAAACTCAAGAAGAAGGATGATCAAAATGTGGATACTTCATTCTGTCTTAAGAGGGGAAACAAAATCCCATGGAAAGAGTTGCAGAGACTAACTATGGAGCAGAGACTGAAGGAAGGACAATCCAGCCTGATATAGCTGTCTCCTGAGAGACTCTAGCAGTACCTGACTAATAATACTAAAGTAGAGTGTCACAGCCATCCATCCACTGAACTGAGTACAGGGTCCCCAATGAAGAAGCTCGAGAAAGGACTGAAGGGTTTGCAGCCCCTTAGGACGAACAACAATATGAACTAACTAGTACCCTCAGAGCTCCCAGGGACTAAACTACCAACTAAAGAGTACACATGTTGGGACCAATGGCTCCAGTAGCATATGTATAGTAAAGGATGGCCAAGTCGGTCACTAATGGGAGGAGAGGCCATTGGCCCTGTGAAGGTTCTATGCCCCAGTGTAGGGGAATGCCAGGGCCAGTAAGCAGGAGATGGGGGGTTGGCGAGCAGGGGGACTGGGGGAGGAGGGAGGGAACAGGGGTTTGTTCTTGTTTTTTGGTTTTTTGTTTTGTTTTTTGTTTTTGGAAAGGAAACTGGGAAAGGAGATATCATATGACATATAAATAAAGAAAATATCTAATAATAAAATAAGGCAGAAAAAAATAAAGTCAACACTGCCACCAAAACAATAAAGACACTGATTTGAAGAGCAAGGTTAATATTTTTTAGATCTTAAAATGTAAGTAACAAAGTGTTAGAAATAAATTATATGATCACCAAATCAATGGGAAGGAAACACAAAGAGAGTTCAGTGCAAGTAGCAAAATATTGAGGTGATCAAGGCAGATCAGGGGCCACATGGAGGACCCTGTTATTGCTGCTTTGCTAAACAGATGTACCAAAGGTCTTCTAAATCTTTATGTATATGCCCATAGCCCAATAGTACTCTCAGTCTTAGAAAGCTTTCTTTTGAAAATATTTATTTCACTGTTCTATGTCAAAAGCCCTGTGGTTTCAACTTACCGTTTCAAAGTCCAGTATGGCCTATTCTTTCTTGTACCTGTGGGGAAACCCTGAGTCCAACCTCCTACAGGTGATTGGCAGAATCAATTTTTTCTTTCCTTTTCTTTTCTTTTCTTTCTTTTCTTTTCTTTTCTTTTCTTTTCTTTTCTCTTCTCTTCTCTTCTCTTC
>NW_022196903.1:70116987-70134436 GCF_008632895.1 Mastomys coucha | reverse complement strand
TCTTTCTCTCTCTCTGCCAAAGGGCATACTTTATTAGTTCTTGAGCTCTAGATCTCCTTCTCCTGTACAGTTTTGGTTCCATGTAGCTGTCCAGTCTGGCGGGCAAAAATGAAACCCACTTTGCGCCCAGCAGGGGCATATCTTCTGATAGTGGAGGGTCTGCTAATGCTCTGGTGGTTGCCACCTCCAAAGGGATGCTCCACAGGATTCATGGCCACACCCAGCATATGTGGCCAGCAGTTCTTTTTTGCTTTGTACTTGTGGTAGGCACGGCCAGCCTTTAAGATAGGGTTGTCAATTCTGCCTCCACCAGCCACGCAGAGGAAATGACTTTCTTGGACCCTGAAGGCAGCTTCACTCTGGTCTTCTTGGTCTCTGGGTTGTGGAAGATGACTGTGCCGTAGTTTCTGGAGGCTTGTACTAACTTGCCCCTGTCCCCAGGTTTCCCCTCCAGACAACACATGACAGTACCCTCAGGCATGGTGCCCACGGGTAAAACATTGCAGATGTTCGGCTAGGCCTTCTTGTCACAGTACACAAACTGTCCAGTGTGGATCCGCTCTGCTGCGATAACAGCTCTGTCTGCTTCTTGAATGGTAGGAATCATAGAAGACTACTTTCGCGAGGGGAGTGCCTCGGCCAGGGTCATGAATATGTCCTTTAGGATGCATTTAATGTAGCAGTCGCTCCGCGAAGTCCATAGTACTCAGGAGCTTAGCGTTCTTACTGTGTTTCATGTGCGCATGGAACACAGAGCCTGCGCCTTTCCTCTGCCCTCAGATCACAAGGCCCATGGTGGCGAGTCTGCCAGCAAGCAAGGTCTAAAGAGCCAGAATTAATTTCTATATGGCTTAAAACTGAAGTCCTCATTTCCCAGCTGGATGAAGGTTCATGGGTCTTTCCTTAGCTAGTGGACCCTTCTCTCCATTATGTTCCGGATATGTTCATTTCCCTTCCTGTCTCATCCACCTCTCATTTCCAGTCAGAGAAAGGCCTTTGCTTTTAATGACTACTATAACCACACTATGCCTATCCTCAAAGCCCAAAGTCATCTCTCTCCACCTCAGTGCTAACAACTTCAAACATTCTGCAAAATGCTTTTTACCAAAGAAAGGCAACATGTTTAGAAATTAATCATTGGAGTGCAGGTCTTTGGAGGGTCATTATTCTATCCTCTTGTACTTAGACACTGTTAATGTTATTAACTT
Organism: Mastomys coucha; assembly: GCF_008632895.1. Classification (NCBI taxonomy): domain Eukaryota; kingdom Metazoa; phylum Chordata; class Mammalia; order Rodentia; family Muridae; genus Mastomys; species Mastomys coucha. The sequence continues at coordinate 70,133,228 of NW_022196903.1, read as the reverse complement.
CCATGCAAATGTCTCTAAACTCCATACCTGTAGCCTGCATACAGTATTAACTTGCCACATATAACCATTTCATGTCTCTTCTAGCAATCCATTTGCTTGTCTCTTCCAACTCTCTAGAAAAGCATTGCAGGAAGCTCCCCTGGGAACAGCTGAGGTAGTGAGCCTTTCAGACATCAAATTCTTTCCATCTCTGATCCTGTAAGTCACTCACTCAGAGAATGAATGCTTGTGTTTTTATGATACTTAAATGGAAGGTTTATGTCATTTCTCTGTTCCATTTCTGCCTTCTTTCAGACAACCTATTTTGGTACGTTTTTGTTTTCACTGAAATCCAAGCAAAATTGAAATTGACAGTAAAATTGCAAACTCAAAAGCAACAACTGGCAGTGAGGTAGGGTTGTCACTTGTAGAAAGCTTTGAAAATAAATTCACTGGCAAATTGAGAACCCCATTAGCTAACTGGACTTGGATAATGTTTTCCTTACCGACATTTGATTGCTTGTCTTTATTTATATGCTTCCTTTTTTCCCTTATTTATCTAAAAGGTAAGTTGATGATTGAAGAGGCTAGTATTTTTCTGACCACACTGAAACACTAAATAATTGAAATTTGAAGATAACCTTTCTCAAGAACCTTTGCTCAGTAGCGGAAGCCAACAGGGACAATGTCAATTGATTTGAGATCTCAGCTGCCATCAATCTCTGACCTTGCAAATTATCAGCTCCCTGGATGTCAGTGTATTCTGTCACTTCCATGGAATCATATTTTTGATTATTTAAAATGTATGAGCCTCTTAAGTTATTGCCTATTCTTTCTTCTTCCTCAACAATTCTTTGAAGGCTTACAGCTTTTATGTTAGCAAAATATGCCTGAGAGAATATGAAAAATAATTTAACAAATCTGTAGGAGATGATTCTGTTAGTAAACAGTTTACCACGTGAACAGGTGGAATTGAGTCAGTTACCCTCAGACCATGTAAAAATTTGGATATAGGCCTGGAGAAATGGCTCAGTACTTAAGAGTATATAATGTTTTGACATAGAAAATTATATTGAGTCTCAGCACCCAGTTGAGGTGGCTCCTACTCACCTATAAATCCAACTCCAGGGACATCCGTTTCATCTTGTCTTCCTAGACATCTGCACAGATGCAAACACACACACACACACACACACACACACACACACACACACACCATGCCCTCACATGATAAGAGCAACCAAACCAGGAAATAGCCACTCAAGTCAGGCAACATCATAAACATTATTCAAGAGGAGTCAAATCTAGATGGTTTGATTCCAAAGTAGCTAATACTTTGTTGGAGATTGCTGTACTCTATTTTCTTGGTTATCTGATTTGAAGGTATATATCCAATAAATTTCATTGACATGTAACATAATAACTTATTATCATGTGATTTGTATGATGGACAGCCTATGATGATAATTATTTTCATATGAGACTTCTGATCCAGGTGGAGTTGGTTCTGTTCAGAGGTGAATGAAAACCTGGCTTTCTTTCTCTCATGGGATCTTTTGCTAAATTTCATTTTATCCTACATTTTGCAATGATTTACTTTGGGGGGGAGGTCAGGGTGACCACGTGCCTTTCTTCTTTTCCATTGTTCACTAGGAAGTTGTTAGTGACTGGGCATCCAACAGCAACTTTTCACCTTCAGTTTCCCTATATGACTCTATTGTTATCTTCCTAAGAAAAGCTGCACATTTTGCTTGTCCACATTTGTCTTTGCATGAATCAGAAATCTGTGTGATAGAAATGTTGAACATTTAACTGTAAAGAAATTAAAAGGTTGTAAAGAAACTAAATTGTAAAGAAACTAAAAGATTTATTTTTAATTTCCATCTTTGAAATGTTGTAATCATTGTTTGTCCCAGCAGAAGGAATTGTTTGCTATATTGAATCAAGTGGACCCTTTTTATTTTCTCTCTGAATGCTTTCTTCGTGTGATGGCTAAGCAATTTTGTCTCCCCTAAAAATACTCTTCCATAGTCAAAGCGAGAGGAAACTCAACAGAAGTGCAGAGGTACCCTCTATTTAATGGGAGAGATTATGTGCTTGAAAGACATTTCTAAGAGCTTTGACATTTTTATTGAGAATTCGAAGAAGTCCAGGGTTTCTGAGTAACATACTAGTCATCTAAACAAGAACTTTTCCTGTAGGCCTCAAAGTGAGTTTGAATTCTGTGAAAAGATCAATAAGACATTTAATGTATTTTGTTACTATTTTTATTCTTAAAAATGTTTAATTTATTATAAATTGTGTGTGTGTGCACTGCATGTGTTTTTCTCCTCAAAAGAGTGCATGTAACCACTGAAGCCAGAGACCTTGGCTTCCCTGGGGCTATACTTACAGGAAGTTATGTTCTGCTTAGTGCTGAGGACTTGGGAGTAAACATGTGTCCTCTGGAAGAGCAGTAAGCACTCTTAACTGCTGAGCCATCTCTCCAGGCACCCATCTCATTTTTGAAAGAGTCATAAAACGAAGGGGTTTGTACTATAAAAGATCAGTCTCTTTTACCCTGTTACTCTAATGAAAGAGAGGACAAGGATAAGTGGGTTGGGCAGTGGATCTAGCAAGAGGAAAGGTAGAGCAAACAGTAATCAAATATATTGTATAAAAATCTATTTTAATTAAAACCATTTTTACATGGATGTGTGTGTGTGTGTGTGTGTGTGTGTGTGTGTGTTTGCACGTATATATGTGCACATGTTATGTGGGTTCCTGACGCCAGAAGACAAGGTAGGAGTCCTCTAAACTAGAATTACAGAGTTGTAAGTAATCATGTAGATGCACTTATGAAAATGTTGAGTTCTTTACAAGAGCAGCAAGTGCTCTCAATCAGTGAGTCATGTTACAACCCCCTTGAAAATACAGATTCATTATGTATCTTTAGGAGTATGTTTCTGTAACATTCTTCTGAGGAGAAAGGCACCTTTTTTGGGGGACAATGGCAGCCTCTTTTTTGTCCCTATCCAATCATCAAAGCTCTTAGAGAACTAGTAACATCATTGTATATCAAATTTAATACACCTGTAACATAATATTTCAGACATAGGACAACTTAGCATTTATATCATACTAGGTATTAAAGATTTTGTACAGGAAGATTTCATTAGAAATAAACTCATTTTAAGGGATAGTTTATAGACACAAGTTGTGTCTTTACATTGGTTTTGAACTTTAAAGACTCATGTCCTAGCCTTGGTGTGTAGCATTCTGTGTTACGGTGAAAGAGTCTCACTCTCATTTTCTTCTTTTTCCTAGACAAAAGGCTTCTTTACGTACATTTGATCGCCTATAGTGTGGAATCAGAATTGGGACCAAGGTTGACAGCTACATTTGTAGGCCATTTCAGTAATGTCCAAGGTTCTGTCTTTCTGGTACTCACTAGTTTTTACTTTGTCAATATACAGTTGACAAGTAGGACAGTGTCTAAAGCTTGTTCTTCTGTATGCCTTGGCTTTCTGTTTATGAAAACAAGAAAATATTTTTAGAGACCAAACAACCAATCAAAAAGTATATATGAACTGGACCTAGGCTTCCACACATATGCAACAGATGTGCAGCTTGGTCTTCCTACAACTGGAGTCCTTCTACAACTGGAGAAGGGGCTGTCTCTAAACTTGTTGCCTGCCTGTGGATTCCATTCCTCTAACTGGGCTGCCTTGGCTTGCCTCAGGAGAAGAGGATGTGCCCAGCCCTGCAGATACTTGATGTACCAAGATTGGGGGATAAGCATGGGGTCCTTCATACTCTCAGAAGAGAAGAAGAAGGATAGAGGGAGGGAGTTGTGAAGGGGGGGAAGGAAGAAGAGTTAACCAATGGGATGAAAAATGAATAAATAAATAAATAAATAAATAAGTAAATAAATTATGGGGAAAAAAGAAATAGCCATTTACTAGATAACTTGTCTAGATTTTCCTGTTTTAAAATAATTAATCTGAGGTTTTAGAAGTCTTTAAAATGACTTTTAATGTGGGCAGGCCTTTATTAGGATTAGAAACATGTTCACACATATGAAATGAAAGTAGATATCAACAAATGAAAGTAGATATCTGTTACCCATTACAGCTGGTATGAATACTATATGTAGAGATCATTTCCTGCTCCTCACTAAGGGAAGAAAGATATACAAAATTATGTATGGTTAGTAAGACATTAGAATACTCCAACCCCTGACACACGTGCCCCTTTATCTTGACACTACCTTCTACCATAAGCAGCTATGAGGATTGAAAAAATTCCAGTGAAGCCTGACTTTATTATCATTCAAAAAGAGTATCCTTTATCACTTCTCCATATACATACTGAGCTACCACACACCTGGTGGAAATTGTCAGTCATTTCAATCACCTGACACAACTCTCAGTGGCAGACATTTGTCCTGAGGGAAGCAGCTGCAGCAGTGAGGGCAGCTGAGCAGTGGTGGAACTTAGCATAGCTGATTTCAAAGTGGCCAAAGGTCTCAATGGATTTCTGGCTATCTCCTACTTTTATTCTTGAAAAAAATTCTACATTTTTAAAAATTAAGTCATCAAAAAATTTGTATGGCTGTCATCTTCATGTCAAGGAAAAAAATGCTTCTTTTTCTAGAGTTTCCTTCATGACACGGATAATTTTGTTTTCTTGACTGGGGCATATTTTCTTTTCAAATACCTGCACAGAAAATCTTCGCCTCTCACTCCTTCTCTCTCCCTCCCTCCCTTCCTCCACCACTTCCTCCCTTGTTATCTGTTGAAGATGCACTGCCTAATGTATGTTTGATGATTGTTGACAGAATTCAGAGTTGATGCTACAGACAGGAAAGAGGGAAGCCCAGAGAGAGACACTGCTGACTGTGAAGTTCCTCTTCAGGAACACCTGGGAAAGCCTGTGGAGCTAGCAAGTCCAAATGTGATATGCCAAACATGCAGCAATGAAAAAGGGGGGGGAAAGTCACCTAGTACAATTTATCTCAGGATTTTTCATCGCGGAAGGGACAATTTTATGGTAGCACAAGGCCACATGCTGAGACAGCCTACCTAAAGTTTTGCTGTTGTGATAAAATCCTTACACATGCATATAATGTATTTATGTACTTATTTTTCTACACTGCTATAAATAAACCCAGGGCTTTATCCACAACGAGTATATGACAAAACATTGAGTGTTATGCCCAGCAAAATACTTATTTTTTTTCTAGTAAAGAATTCCTTTTTCTTATTCTTGTGGCCTACATATTATGGAATTATGTGCTCATTTTACCTGTATTAAACAATCAGAGATGCGCATAGTCATACCATCATTGGGTTTCAGGTCTTTAGCAGTTGCTTCATTTAGTGCAGTAGTAAAGGCCCACCTTTGTAGTCCCGAGCAATACTTGCTAATACCACCTAACTAGCTGTTTTCACACTGGCTGGTATGATCTGAAGCTCACATGAGGAGAGAAACGGGTTTCAATTTCAATCTCAGCAGTCTAAGTAAATAGGTTTTGCCCATAGGTGCCTATACAACCTCATACAGCAAGACTTTGGTAAGGAATGAAAGGGTTCAACCTCGCTAAGGTGAGATTATACCAGAGACACTAAGAGGGTTTCTGACACCCTGTACTATAGTGGACTGAACCGTTGCTTTCAACAACCTTTAGGAGAAGGAAAGATATGAAGCTACTAGTGTGAAAATTCTGATTCTGACACCGGGAGTGCCAAAAAAAAAAAAAAAAAGAAACATTTACAGCACCTGATGAATACATACACTTGTCTCAAGTAGGAAGTCAAGTAGGATGACGTTGCTGGGTTAAGTGTTTACATGTAGCTTGGTTAGGTTAATATATAGAATCCAGGTCTGGAATACAATTACATGCTGTTAGCACTAAGGAAAAATGAGTTCCATTATTATATCAGATATTATATTGATATTCATATGAGTTATGTTATGTATTATAGAAGTGACCCATACTATTAATATGGATCAAGAGATGGGCAAGAGGGAAGGAAGACGGGGATGGGTAGGTGGTTGGGGAGCACCTTCATAAAGGCAGAGGAGAGGGGAATGGGATAGGGGAGTTTCAAAGGGGAGACCTCGAAAGGGGGAAATGTTTGAAATGTAAATAAAGAAATTATCCAATTAAAAAATTCCCTTAAAATCAGAGGTGGGCAAGGAGCTCAGTTTTTGGTGGAAGAGTCAAGAATGAACCCATGATAGGAATAGTGAGGAAAGGGAAGACTTAGTAAGCTGATGACAGTTAGCTCTCTTCTCCACAGTCCATTTTTCAACCCTGGTGCATCTTGAATCATGTTTCTGTTGTACCGAACAATGTCATGTGCTTGGGTGTTTTAAAACACTGCTGGGATCCAGCCACTCACACAATGCTATGCTAAATATCTTTTAAAATTTTATCTTGCTTCAGATGTCTCTTCTTAGCTCAGAATGAGGTGAGATCTTAGAAATCATACTAGTAAGAAATGGAATTTTAGCAGATATCTCTTGTTTCTAGAGGCAGAAGCATGACTTCTCATATTAAGTCACTCCATTCTTCTCTTCCTTCCCTATAAGATGGCTTAACACAGAAAGGCACATATATGTCAAAGGTCAGAAAAATGGGGAATTTGTTGGGATTTCTTACTTTAGTTGTCTGCCTCCTAAGTTTGCTCTCCTTTTCTTTTAAGAAGCTCAAACGCCCATGTTCCCCTTACCTGTTCAAGAATAAATTAATTTGTTCCACAAACGTTGGGTACTCAGTTCTACTGGGTCTTGGGCTATATGAAGATATTGGAAATTCATCATATACAGTTTCTTCTTCATGTGGTCAGAGGAAATATACAAATAATGGTGTTTGTGTGTGTGTTTGTTTAGGGAGGCCAGAGATCAACATTGGTGTTTCCCTCAATCGCTCTCCATTTTCCATTACAGGGAGTCTCTCATTGTGCTTAGAGCATACTAACTCAGCTAGAATCCTGGCCATCAATCTCCAAAGACTCCTTTAGATCCTTCTCATCTATGAAATGAAATTACATATGTGTGCACCACAGGACCAGTCCTTTTATTTTTATTTTGCTTTCTCTTCCTCTCTTCTCCTCTCCTCTCCTTTCTTCTCCTCTCCTCTTCTCTCCTCTTCCTCTTCATTCTCCTCTTTCCTCCCTCCCTCTCTGTCTCTCCCTCCTCCCTCCCCATCTCTCTTTTTCTCCCTCTCTCTCTTTCATACATGGGTGCTAGCGATCAAACTCAGGTAATTACAATGGCCCAGCAAGCATTTTACAGATTGTATTATCACTTTAGGCCTGGTAATAAATTATGTTGTTCCTAATTCTGACCCTCACAAGAAGGAAGCAGGCAGGATGATGAGAGAGTAAGGAACTAAGACTAGTCAGTTCGGACAGCGATATCACAGAGTTATCTGCAGAGGAGGTGGCCTTTGAACAGAGACCTACAAATGGAAAGGCACACCTTGTGTCAAAAAATGAAAAGTAGTGTGTTGGGAAGAAGGGGCAGCAATTTCCATTGCCCAAAATCCAGAAAATGTAATACATGCAGTATAGAAACAGAAATGGCAGAAATGATTTTAAACTTTAGTCAGGAGTCAGGTGGGAACCAGGGGAAGGAAAATTTTAAGACTAGTGTGAGACATTGTAAACATATATGATTCAAGTGTAAGATTGTATGGACTGATCTGCATTTGTGAACATAATCATCCCTTGCTGTGAACTGATCATGAGAGAGAGTTCCTTCAATGAAAGCCAAGGTCAGTAGTCATCCATGCAAAAGACAGTAATAGTGTGTAAGTGTCCTGACAAGAATATGAAGATAAAGTATTAGATTGCAGACACACTGGGAAGCTGAAACTCAGCTAATTTTGTGAAAGATTGTGTGTGTGTGTGTGTGTGTGTGTGTGTGTTAGGAGTTGTGGTGATAAAGACAGAGTCAGAAATCCAGGATTAAATCTCTATGTTTTACTCAAGCAGTACGAAGATAATGACATTATCAATATCATAGCCAAATAAGCTTTCAGAAAAGAAGTGGCTAAAAACTGTTTTCAGTTGCTAGAGTTATTTATCTATATTTTTCTAAAGTATCCTAGCACTGGATCTAAGTAGAAGGTATACTTTTTTATTTAAAGTGATCAACTGAGACAACATTAATGTATCTTCTGTCTCTGGGAATCTTACATTTTACCAGCAATGGCACACTAAAATATGTCAGTGATATTCTATAAACAGGATTCTTTACTTCCATTGGAATTCCCTTATTCATTCACTCATTCATTGATTCATTGATTGATTGTTTCATTCATTCATTCGTTGATCATTTACTAATCTACTTACTAATCTGTATAGGTGTAATTGTCTTCATGCATTTATGCATGCAATATGTATACTTACTGTCTTTGGAGGCCAAAAAAGCTTCTCAGATCTCCAAGAACTTAGTTATATTGTATAAGCCACCAAAATGGTCAGTATAACAATAGCAACCCTAACTAAAACAAATACACAAACACAAATCTAAGAGGACAAAACAGTCAAGTTGGGCTCCAAGAATAAGCTCAACCATAAGATCAAATACTATGTCAAATAATAAAAATGCATCCATGTCTTTTCCATGTATTTTCCAATAATAATAATATTATTATTTATAAATAATAATAATATTATTATTTATAAATAATAATATTATTTTATTAATAATTTATATCACTTCTTGCTCCTTTCTTTTTTTCTTCTCCTCCCTCCATTCTTCCTCTCCATTCTCCTCCTTTTACAAGCATATTCAGAAATCTAGGCTAGCCTCCAACTGCCTATGTATCCAAGGCCTCCTGACTGTAAGTGCATATCACCACTTTGGGTTTTGGTGGTACTGAGGCAAAACCTCTGGGCAGGCATGTAAGTATTGTACCAACTAAGCTATATCCCAAGCCTGTTTCACAATTTTTGAATCAATAGGGTGTGGAAAGTGGTTAAGAATACTTACTGCTTTTTGAGAAGACTATGTTTGGATCTCAGTAGCCACATGATGATGGCTCACAATTGACTCTAACTCCAATTCTATGTAAAGTCATCTGCTACACACTAACTCACATACAAATAAAAGTCATACATACATTCTTAAAAATGCTTTGAAGATATTACTCATTCAAAATCTTCTTAAGTATGTTTCAATTTTTGGCTTTTATAATATTATAATAAGATTAATCATTTTAATAGATTTCAGGTATTAACTTCCTAAGTACTTATTTTTAAGTATTTAGTATTAAATTATGCAAAGGTTATCTTTATTCTTTAAATGTTAGACTTGGCATTGGAGTTATGTACAACACTGTTTAGACAAAATATCTGGGAAGCTGCCATCTTTGGTTTTCTTTCTACCATGAAATCTATAAATACCCAATGTACACTGGGGTTATTGGAAGTTCCAGATGAAAACAATTTTGTGCTCATGTGAGATACAGATTTTGTTGAGTATAATATCTTACTAATTTATTTTCAATTAAAACCATCTTTTATAGATAGTTTTATCATTATAAAAGATAAATTATTCTGTGCATTATACAATATTTTGAGGATGTTTTCCTGAGGACAATATTGACCTATTTATGATGATATTAGAATATTTTAAAATCATAAGCTAAAGGAGAGAGGGGTCAGAACATTGTTGGGATTTTTCAATGTATCTTTACACACGATACTGTGTGAAGTAAAACACAGAAATAAGAACAGTATCTACAATCAATTGAGTAACTTATGACCTTAAAGTACTGATTGGAATTCTGACATATAAAGAGCTTAGCAGGTTTTAACTAAGGTAAACAGCCATGGTCTGTGGAAATGAACTGAGTCAATAATACATTTCTCATGGTCAGATAGTCAAGGCCAGAGACATCATGTTCTTTTGATCACTCTAATCCTTAAATTTGAGAAATATTGCATTTTACTTAAAATAATACAGGAGGAACCATTAGATTCTGCACCCTGGTTCTTGTAAAAATGACTGAGTGTCACTTGAGAGAGACTGTAGCTCTCCAAAACTCAGAGGTTGTCAGAGCAATCATGTCAGTTGATGTAATGGGGGTAACTGTCCCATTTGAGCCAATGTTTGATATATTTTTAAATGTTTTTTTATTTTTTGAGATTATAATTAAATAATTTCTCCTTCTTTTTCCTCCCTCCAAGCCCTGCCATATCCCCCTTCTTGCTTTTTTAAGAATTCATGGTCTCTATTTCTCAATAATTGTTACATACATACTTGCATGTTCATGTCCATATATGTATGTATATACACATATGTATATTTATAAATTAAAACATTATTCTGTTTGTATGTGTGAAATTTACTTCCTAGAAAGCTAGTCTATTCTAAAAGTTATGAATTTTATTTTTTGAAAATATGTTTTCTACTTTTTTAAGAATAACATTTCAACAGCAGCACTGTCAGTTTGGAATTTAAATGATTAGTGTACTAACCCATATTTTTACTCAAAAATAAATAAAATCATCTAGCTTTGCTTCCTGTCTGCTTATGATTTGAATTTTTGTTTCAACTCTGATTTCTTGTTTGATTCATTATGTCTTCTACTGTTGACTCAGGAAAAGGCAGGGGGACCATTAATATCTTGTATTGCACCTTGAAAATGATTCTGCAACCCCACCATTTTTCATGAAGAATGGGTTTTAAATATGTATAGAGAGAGCTGTTCTTTGATGGATTGCAGAATGGCTTTTTCATTGAGAGAACAAGCCCATCCCAGAGCTTGACATTCTCCATCAGATGACACTTCAGACACTGTAGTCAATATACTTTTACTTAAAGTAAAAATTGACTGATGACCAAAACACTCCAGAGTTTAAAAAAAAGGGTTCTATTCTTTCCTAAAATGGAATATTGAGATTCAGCTTAAGAAATTCAATTTCTGATTTATGTCCAGGCCTAGCCAGTGGTTCAAACAAATTTGCATTTACCTACATACACACATGCCGTTATTAGATAGGAATATCTTCATAAACCAAGTATAACAGTATTAATTGCAAAATTGCATGAGGCTGGGAAAATTTTCTCCTTTCTCATCCATGTAGTATCTGAGGGAGGGAATGTTTCCTACCTCTTTATACTCATTGCTTTTTTTTTTTTTAATGTAAAGAAGGTAAGATAGAGGAGGTATCTGGATGAGTTATTTAGATGCCTGGATCCTCATATTGTACTTCTCCAGCTCTTAGAACTTCCCAAACAGTTCTTTGATGGGTGCGATGCTATTTCCCCATAATATACATATATTGATATTCCAATTCCCACTACCTTACTTAGAATTGGATGTCATTTGGAAATAGAATTATTGCAGGCAAAATTAGTTAATGATTAAACCACAGAGGAACAGGATGAGGCCACACTTTAAATGACTGATGTCTCTAATGGAACAGAAGACAATACATCTCTCCCTGGGTCATCCACAGCCATGTTTGGGAAATGACTATTTCAATCTTTATTTACGTACATCCAACCTCTAACATTTTCATACAACCATAGCAAATATGGTCACATATTGTATACACACATATGCTTTTGTACATATATATATATGTATATATAAATGTAGTAGTATGTTTCAAGATAGCTGAAAGAATGGGTCTTATGTTTTTAGACTATAAAGAAGTATTTGTGGAGATGGCTGTTAAATGGTTTGATTTTAATATTGAATAGATAGCATGATCATATATTGAAATTTTATATTGTACCTCATAAACAGACTCAATTGTTGTTAATTGAAAATACAACAAATCATGAAAAAGTAGAAATGAAGAAACTGAAGCAAGAAGTCCTATGCACACAGAAGACTGGAGTTTTTCTGTTACAAATCAAGGAAACTGTGGACCCACAAGCTGCAAAGTGAGGCAAGGAGGCTTATCTTCTAACATTTCAGAGAATATGTTATGCAGTTGAAACCCTGATTTAGTACTTCCTTTCTCCAAAACTCTGAAATGTTACCTCTCTGTAGCATTCAACTGCTTTGCTTGAGGCACTTCATCACAATAAGCTTGGAACATAGGCAGACTTATCCAGGATCTTGTTCTTTGGGTTGCATAATTCTTTCACATAACACATACTTGATAAGGTTGTGCCAACTATTCTCCTTGTGGTGGACTCTTCCAGGCCACTTTTTTCTCTTATTGGTGTGTGCCTTTTTTGGGAGGACCTATTTCTTTGCACTTTAATGTAAGTGGTACCTACATGATTGTATACTGCATAAGAGAATTTGTGCCCTACACAGTACTAGGATAAAAACAAATGCCTTTTGGATCCACAACTGAGAGGACAGCATGCCGTGCTTGTTATTCTGTGTCTGAATAATTTCACTTAATAAGATGATCTCCATTTGCATGCATTTTCCACTAAACAGCGTGAGAACAAAAGAAAATCTAGGAGTAAGACAGCATTAGCAGGAGAGGGAAAGGCGAAGAGAGGGCTCTAAAAGGAAAGATTGGGAACAATAAATATAGCCAGCATACCTGATATTTGAAAGAGTTTTTCTCAATAAGATCCAGCACAATGTACAGTGAACAAAGAGTAAAAGTGGGAGCATTGAGCAGGTAGCTTTGTTTATAGGTAGGCAAAGGGTCTCCTTGTTGAGGGCTGTTGATATCCAACTTGCTTAGCCCCATTTCTGTGACATGGTACCTTGAGGTTCGCTTCTTAAAGATGTGGTGTTCCAAATAGAAATCTATTTGTTCTTGTTAGAGCTTGATTTCCCCACAGATTTTTGTGAACTTCTACAATGTTCAACTTTAAGCTACTGGATATCTTTCGTTCATCCTCACTGAATCTGACTTTTACATGGACAGAAATGATGATCTTTACAAGAATGGGGATTTGGGTCAGAAAGAGGGTGAATAAATTTTCTATCCAGATGTGAAGCAAGAGAAAACAAAAAAGCAGTAAAATAAATGTTTTTATGAAATAATGGAACATTAAATGTAATTCATATGGGGGAAGGCACATTTTATTCTAGTTCACATTTTATTCTAGTTTACTTTATTCAGCATATGCTTACTAAAACTATCACACACTCATTGCATATTTTAGGAAATTAACAAAATATACTCTTTAAAAAGTTTGTATCTTTAAAGGACAAAAGTAAGGCCCAAAATACTACTGGTCCCTAAGTAGTGTAATTTCATTAAGATAAAGATCATTTTTATTGGATGAATATAGAAAATGAGAATAGAAGCTCATAATTTTCCTAGACATAGCAAAATAAATCAATGTTTTCAAGATGAGACCATTTAGCTGAGTCTTAGGAATGCCAGTATGTAATGTCCTCATTTAGGAAAAAGCAGTCTGAGTAAAATACAAGCAACTAGGAACATGATTTGACTATGGGAAACTAAGTGGAGAGACATGGTTAGATAATGAGAAACGGGCAGAGGAAAGAGATTACTTGGTATAGAGCTTGCTGTCTACTCATGAGGACCTGCGTTTTGTCGTCAGCACTCTCATAAAATAGTGAACGAATGTGGTAGTGCCTGTAACACAGCCATGGAGAAGTGTAGACAGAAGGCTAGCTGGTGATTGCTATCCAGTTTGCCTAGTCTAGTCAGTAAGTTCCACGTTCAATGAGAGACCCTGTCTCAATACTCACATGGAGAACAAGTTGAGGAAGATACCCAACATTGATAACTGGCCTCCACATACCTGCAAACACGTTTACATTTTCACACATAAATATACATAGGAATAAACACACACACATGTACATGTACACGCACATGCACACACACACAGAGAGAGTAAGAGAGAGAGAGAGGAGAGAGAGAGACAGAGAGAGAGGGGGGATGGAGACAGAATAATAATGCTTTAAATGCAACTAGAGACCAGTTAGACATGTCCTTGTACATTATCCTGAAATGCTCAACAGCCTGTAACCCTCTAATGTCCTACACAAAGATGTACAATACTTTTAATTTATAATTTTGGTAAACACTTCAGGCTGACTCTGCAGGATAAAGAAAAAGGAAAAATTACAGTGTGCTCATGTTCTTTAAAAAAATGTCACTAACTTCTCATTTCAGTAGAATAAAAATTCTCTCTTTGCCTTTGTGACTGTCAGACTGGGCCTCACTCTGTTTTTAGGAATAGGATTTACTGTTCTGTGAATTGGACAAGTTCATCCAGCTCAAGATTATATCCACTGTCTTGTACTTAAGGGCATCGAAAAATTGAATCTAGTTTGACTTTTGTTTCTTTACACAGTAATCTTTTCTTTTGACCTCTGTTCTTGTCAGACTCAGTTTTTGAAACCACAATTGATACTTAAACATTATTCCATAATTATTTCTCATTATTAAATATCTTGGCCTATGATTTTGTATCTTTTTTGATTAATAAGTTATTTTTTTCTAATTTAGTCTTAGATGTTACTTCAAATTCTTATTATCATTACGGCTGATTTTTCCAATGGTGCACATTTTTAAATTAAGTTACATTACTCGGGAGCTGAGAAATAGCTCAGTGGCTAAGAGCATTTACAGCTTTCACAAAAGCTCTGGGTCAGTTTCCAACAAACACCTATGATGGCTCAAAACCACCAGTATCTTCAACTCAACTGGAAGATAACCAACACTCTCTAACTTCTGATGGCATGTACATGCACAGAACACAAATAAAGTCACATAAGAGTATATCCATATACACAAATAAAAATAGTAAGTGTATCTTTTAAAATAACTTAATAAATGAGTTACGTTTCTCTTTCATATTTTCTCAGATATAGGTGTAATTAAGGTTTTTTTAACATACTATTTATTATTTCTAATGCTACTTTAAAAATGTTAAGAGTTCTTTGTTTTTAAAAACTTATTTATGTCTACTTTTGCATACATGTATGTTTTTGTTTGTTAGTTTTCTGACAAGCATTCAACTGCTACAGAGGTTGTAAGTAGTTACAGACAGCTCTAAACTGCCAAACATTGGTGCTGGAAACCAAATTGGGTTCTCTGCAACACAGTGTATATATATTTTTTTTAACTTTTATTGCATTATGATGAGAAAAGTTACATGATTTCAGTTTGTCTGAATTTGTTAACATTTAAAAACATATCTTAAGTAAATAGAATTAAATCACATTATTGTTTCCCTTTTGTACCCAAACACCTCCCAGAGACCCCCTCTTCAATACCTACAATATCTTTCTTTGTCATATTCCTTAAAATTTATAAAATATTATAATAATAAAAATGAGTATTATAAAAGTTGTTTGATAGAAACAACAATCAATTTAACAGTGTTATGTAGATGGTTGTCTACAACAATACTGAAAATACATGTTTTTCTCAATATAAATTTCAAATAACTCCAAACATATTAACTGTGCATTTCAAAATAATACATCACTACTAGTATTTTCTTAAATGAACATAAATATATAAAGTCTTTTTGTTTGTTTGTTTTGTATTTAGCAGAGTTTAAAATCTTGGCTTTTTCTGTGGTACACGCCCAAAATAAAAACAAGTTTTAGACATTGGATTTCATTGTAATAAGGCTGTACTTCAATGACCCTCAAATCACTGAAGGATTTTACCTCCATCGTAGCTAAGCTGAGAGTTGACAGTTCTGCTATACCAAAGAATGAATTGTAGGCACAATTTTTGTATACAGACTTCCTGCTATGGTCAAATCTATTTGACTTGAGTGAGTGACTTTATTCTGAGCCTACAGAGAACAGGTTACATTCATTTAAGAAATGGTGTGTGTATTAAGATGGTCTATCCATAAAGTTATTCACCAACTGTTTCAATGAATAATGGTTCTGCTTGGAGGGTGGCACAGACATTAGGTGTGGGTAAGAATCTAGTTCATTGGCTGTGATAATTTGGAAAAGCATTCATCGCAGAGAAAGAATAACTTGTAAAGTCCTCTTCTTCAAACTTAATACAAGAGCTACAAATGTCAAGCAAAGCATTTAGTCTCACTCTTTGTTGTTCTCTTTCCTACAAGCCACCTCCCAAGTTAATTGTCTATGTCTCCCTTGGGTATTTAAATAATTTTGAAATATATAAGCTGTTCTGACAACCATAGTATAGTGTAAAAACATGAAATAAACAATCCTACTAATAGAGAGGCTGAGATAGGAGAAGCAAGATTTTAGAGAGACCATAGGAATTTCTAATTCCTCCTATATTTGGATTTTAATCACTTAGGATATGTTGGTAATATTAATTTTCATATTAAGATATTAAGAGAAGGTAATTGTCACTTCCTGT
>NW_022196903.1:70099330-70115998 GCF_008632895.1 Mastomys coucha | reverse complement strand
GGGAGAATTGGGTTCTGATGATGCCAAGTAACCTTGGTTTGTGTTGTTTATTTTTTTATGCTTGCCCCACCCCCCTGCCATCTGGTTATTTCTACTGCTACTTGCCCTTGCTAAATCTGACTGGAGTCAGTCCTTCCTGTGATCCTGGTTGTATCAGAACTCCTCAGAGTCAGGCAGTCTCTGTGACACTGTGACTCTGGGATCCTGTGACCCTGGGCTTGTTAGAGCACTTGGGAGTGGAGCTTCCTCTGGGTGTTGTGGGACTAGCTGCAGAGATTGCTCCCAAGGTCTGCTTAGGACACCAGCCCAGAGAGACTGGAAGGAACTAGAGCCACTCTGCTGGAGGAGTTTCTGTGTGCCTGGACCCGCAGGTCCCAGTTGAGACAGATGTTGAATCCTCTTCACCTCTGATCCTGAGAGTGTCAGAGTGCCTGGGAGTGGAGCTTCTTCTGGGTGTTGTGGGACTGGCTTCAGAGCTTGCGCCCAAGGTCTGCTCAGGTCACCAGCCCAGAGAGTCAGTGTATACTCTTAACTGCCAAGCTGTTGCCCCTCCCCCTCTAATGCTACCTTTAATTTTGACTGTGAATAGAAGTATCATGATTTACATTTCCCTTTTGCTACCAACCAGCTTTTTAACACATACTCAAGTGTAGCGTGCTCACACACCTCTCCCACAACACTATTGAAAAATACTTAACATATCTAATTGAAAATACTTAAAGTATACTATTTAATATTTTTGACATCAAATGATATAAACACCCCTTCAACAAGGCACGGCAGTCCATATCTGGAGCACATCCATGACTGGGGCCTTTTTCAAACCTCTTTTTCCCTAGATTCTTTCCCTGTCTGAATCTCTAAATAGTGATTGATCTAATTTTTCCCCTTCCTTACATTTTGTGTAAATGTGCCATACAGTATGCACTCTGCTGTATTTTTATAGTCACTGAGCATATTTATTTTGAGATTTATGTTACCATATGTATTTGTAACTCATGCCTTTTTAGTACTGAACAGCAATCTACAGTGTGAATATATAGTAACTCATTCTTCCCTTGAAGGACATTTCAGTTCTGTCTTATATTTGGTTACCAAAATTAAAGTTACTGTGGACCTTCATGTAAAAGTCTATGTGGAAAAAAAGTTTTATTTTTCTCAGATAAATATCTAGGAGGGAATTGGCTAGCTCCCTTGTGTTAAACACAACTGTGTGTTTAATATTTTCACAAACTACCAACTAAACTTGAAAATAGTAGTTTAAATTTGCATATGTATGAACGGTAAATGAGATTTTCAGGGGATACATACAGCTGACAAAATTTTGAATAGTTGCTAATTTATATTTTATTCATTCTAGTAATATATATAGTGTTATCTCTGTGTGTGTGACAGTGTGTGTGTTTGTGTGTATGTGTATGTGTGCGTGTGCATGTGTGTGCGTGCATGCATGCATGCGTTCTTGTGTGTGTGTGTGTGTGTGTGTGTGTGTGAGAGAGAGAGAGAGAGAGAGAGAGAGAGAGAGAGATTTCTCCCTTCCTCCTCTGTATTTTCATTTCCTCTGTTTTTTCATTTTTCATCCTCCCTTAAACCCAGGCCCAAGGATTCTACTGATTCTATGTAAGATCTTTATTTGTGTTCCTTTGGAATATGTCTACTTTCTTTCTGCTTTTAGTTTCTAGCTTCTCAGTTTGGTTCGTAGATTTCTGAAGATATATACTGAGGTCATCTGTTGATCTCTTTTTTTTTTTGTCACAGGGATTAGTGTATTAGTTTACTATTAATTTCTACTAGTTACATATGTTTCTTATGTCTTCTCTCCTATTTTCACTTATTTTTGCATGTTATTTATTTTATTAGTGGTTTAGTTTTGTATAAGTTGATTTCTTTTTCTTAATATGAAAAATGTTTGTTTGTATGTGTGTGTGCACGTGTGTGTGTGTGTGTGTGTGTGTGTGTGTGTGTGTGTGTGTTGGTATGTTCATGTGAATGCAAGTACCTTCAGAAGATGGAATAAGCTGTCAGATGAATGGACCCTGAAGGTAAAGGAAGTTGTGAGTTGCATGTTGGTGCTGGAAAACAAAGTCCATCTTCAAGAAACGCAGCAAATATCTATTGCCCACCGAGCCTGGATTAGTCTTTTTTTTTTTTTTAATTGTTTTAATTTCTACATTTTTGACGATTCTTGGTTTGTTTTGATACTTGTTATCTAAATTAAATTTATTCCTTTTTGATCTGCAAAAATAGTGTGTTAACTGATTCATCTTATATTTATAGAAATAATTATTGACACCTACCTTACAATATGTTTGGTTGTATCATGTACACTTAAAGAAGTTGCTGATTTTCCTCCTGTTGTAATTTATTCTCCTATTTGTAGTAATTAGTGCTCTATAGAAGGAGTAACAATAGTTCATGTTTTCTAAATTTTTTTTTATTTCACGTTTCTATTTGTCCTATGTATTAAAGAGGTAAATATTGAAAACTCTATCACATAGGGTTTATCTACATTAAGACTAATCCTTAATGTCTTATTAAGTTCTTCATCAATGAATTACAAACTTTTTTATAGTATGCATATACAGCTATGGTTGTTATATTATTTCAGCATGTGTTAATTATTCTGAATAATAGGATTTATGGTGATAATGGTGATATTTTCATAGATGTATATTATTATCCTGTTAAATTGACATGTTTGTCTATATCCAGTTCTTTTTATGGTGAGACTTTACACTGAAGTTGGCTTATTTGCCATCAGCATAGCTTTCTTTCTACCATAGCAATGCTTTTTCAAATGCTGAGTGTTTTTGTTCTGCTTTGTTGTGGATAGTTTTCATTTTCCCACTATTGATTTAGTGTTCATCTCAGCAATAATTTAGAAATGTGATATGTTTGAAATAGTTTTCCTATTCTTACAACACAGTCTTCCAGATGATGTTCCTTGTTGCTCTGGTTTACAAGAAAGCCTTCCTGTGATGTGTGTCTGTGAAGCAATCAGCTTTCTAATTGGACTTAAGACCTTCACCAGGGAAAGGACTGGCACCTGAAGTAAAGGCCAAGGTTGAGGAGGACAGAAGCTCTAAGATAGAACCTGGTATTGCCATTTGCTGAATGGGCATGCTGCCTAACTCTGTTAAATATTTATGTTTGTGCCTATAAACCTGGGCTTCTCCCAGCTGTGGTCAGAGCAGCTTGGATTTCCCATGGGCAGGAGCAGTTAATGAAGAGATGCACACATTTTCCTTTCTTTCTCTTAGACTATGAGAACTACTATAGAAAGTAAAATGACAGGGAACGAAACATAAACACGTCACCACTAAACACCAAGTTTCAATAATAGCTCAATATCTCTACAAGAAAACTAGTAACAAGTAGAGGACATAAGGAAATATGTGATGTCATCGAGGGTTACCAGAACCAAGTTATTCTAGTCCTTTGCAAAAGCTACAAGAGCTGTTATCTCTGCAGAACTCTTATAGTGACGTGAGAAGAAAGCTTGTACTCTTAACCAAGAAATTGTAGGCCAAATTTTTTTGTTATTGTTGTTGTTGTTGTTTGTTTGTTTAAAATTTTTAGAAAGACAACATGGACAATGGTTCTACAGTTCATTAAGGCAAACATGAGCTTCCTAATGTAGAGACATGCAACATTTCTTTCAGTGAAATCAAGACTCACTTTAGACTGAACACCAGTTATTAGAGACTATATACCAACCATAATTACACAAGCCTGTTTATTTGGGAGCAATCTAGGTTCTGGACACTGTGGTAAAATACTTCTTTGACATGAGGATCTAATGCTATGTTAAAAAACAAACAAACAACAACAACAACAAAACCAAACAAACAGGAACTTATGGTATGTGAGATAAAGTTAATTCTCTTGTCTGGATTTCAGGGTCCTCCATAGCCGCGCTCCATTTCACCTATCGATGATTCCAGTGCTGTCAGCTTCTCACTGAAGAGAAGAATTAACATGAGCTTTGCAATGTGACCATCCTGATAATGAATCATGGCAGTCTTCCTCTTCAACTAGATACTCACTGACTGTGAGTGTCAGGTTATTATCTTCAGTGTCAAGACACTGATGGATGACTTTCTACGCTCTGCATGGGCACATGACTTAAGATACATTTCTTCTGTCAAGACACAGATGAGAAACACAAAATATCCTAATCCTAGACTAAAACAGTAGGCACAATCTCGGCATGATCTTAAGTATTACCTAAAAAAGATATGAGGGGTGTGTGTGTGTGTGTGTGTGTGTGTGTGTGTGCATGTGTGTGTAAAACACCGTGGATATGATTGATTGTGATGTCTAGCTAGAACTTTGAAGAACGTCAGGAGATATCACATGGGTTGTGAGTCAAGGGTCTTAGAGTAATTGAGAACCAAGTAATAGAGAAAAAGAAATCCAATATTAACAGCCTTAGTTAGTCCATAATAATTGTGTGCTTAAGACGATAAGATTACATTACATAAGATGATAAGAATTTTTACACAGAATTTTTACCTAAGTAGACCAGGGCCTAGACACAATTCCTAGACCCAATGGTCATGATAATCCCATTGCAACTGCTGATAACCTCAATATTTTTTAACTTTGAGTTTCATATTACAGCCAGTTTGGAATGCAATAGGTGGTTTGGCAATGAAGGCTAATGAGTAGGTCTGAGACATTAATGAAAGGTAATCAAAGATGGAGCTACCAGCAGAACAGTTTTGAACAGGTTGTAGATATGAAAAGATCTACTCATGGAGGCATTAATAAAATAATTTGGAAAGCACTTTGGGGTTTATTTGAGCACTTCAAACTCTATTGACAGCAGGCATTTTAAAGGAAGTTGCTGACACAGGGGCCTGTTATTATTAACCCAGGTTTCACTAGACTCTCTCCTCCTGTCAGAGATTTTAAGGTTGAATCCATCGAATAATTGGAGCATGGACATTGATTGCTGTCACAACTAGCACAGATTTGGAAAACGGTTTGTACGTTTTATTGATTTTATGCTGAATGAAGAGTGATATAAATTAACATGAAAAGAATATATACTTTGTGTTTTCTCATTTTTATATGTAATAAATTACCTACATCGATACTACTGAAGTGTTGCTCTACTATTGTATTTGTGTGGTGTGGCATTTACTTAGGAAGACAGTAAAAGAAGAGGAAAACATGTTGCTATTTTTATTATATATTTACTTTTCAAAGTTTCATACATTTACACAATTTATATTGATCATATTCACTTACCACTATCTCCCTTCAACATCTGCTAGAACACTTATCCATCTCCCACCCAGCTTCATGTCTTTTCAATATTTGTTTTTAATAACCTTAAGGCCAGACAGTATTACCAATATACACATACATAAGTAGATGTGTCCTCAATCCACAGGGAAGTGGACATACTATCAGAGCACCCATCCACAGAGAAGAATGATTTTTCTTCCCTCCTTCGGCAAGCATCAATAACCAATATTTCTTCCAATAATGGTGTAACTTTAGCAGCCCTTCATTCATGCAGAAATTTAATTGGCTTGATCTTGTACAGGAAACTATAATTACTATGAGCTGATGTATGCAACAGCTATACCCTTTCTAGAAGGCAGCATCTCAGGAACACTTCTCTTCCTCTGGTAGCTCTTATGCTTTTTCTGTCTGTGAAGTTCCCTGATCCTTGGATGGAGAGAGGTGGGTAGAGATGTTCCACCCACAGCTAAGCACTCAGATATTTATACTCCATACTTTGTGACTAGTTAGGAGAATCTAGATTAACCACTATTGAATGCAAGAAGAAACTTCTTTGACCAAAGTAGAGAATAGCTAAAATATACATTTAGATTCTTAAGGCATATTAGATATTTTCTAGTATAATTTCAAAGTGTGAAAATATATAACTCTTTGTTGTTCTGTTTTATTTTATGTCTTCTGGATATTTCTTTAAAATGAAAGGCTATTAGCCACAAATTATTTGATAATTCATTTTTCCTATTCATGAATTAGAAACACTTTTAGATTATTTTAAATCAGAAAACTGAGTGAAATGTTGGACAAAAGAGAATTGACTTGCTTAAAGAAAATGGTCACTTTGTGGAAAGAAAAAGACAGTGTAATGTACTGAGAAATTGGAAAGGAAAGGCAGGAAAACTGGTGAAGGTCAGATTTGCTTAGTCTGTAGGCCCATCTGACTTGCATTTCTCTTTAAAGTACTTTTCATAACATTTATATATTGGTTTATTATCTTATATTGCTAACACACTTGTAAATACTTTTAAATAAAACATTAGATGTATGTGTCTGCCCGCTTGTCTATATGTGCACCATGTGCATATAAGTACATATAAAGGTCGGAAGAGGACATCAGATCCCTGTATAGGCTTTTGCGTGTCACCCAGCATGGATACTGGCTACTGAAGCTGGATGCTCTGAAACTACAGCAAGCGTGCTAAACTGCCGAGTCATGGTTCGGGCTAACCCCGAACCATGTATAATAAACTTTAAAATCCTTCTTATTTAAATGTTCCAGATGAATCAGGTATGTTTTTGAAAGGCTATAGGCACTATGCACTTCATGAACACTGTATTTTTAGGTGTTTTTCATCTTCTAAAAGATCTCATTCTACCTACTCGGAAAACCACACCTCTTCCAACAAGATTCATTACATGTGCTTTTGATGCTTAAACATTTTTTGTATGTCCTCCATGAGGAGCTGCTTTGGTAATGACCTGTAGCTAATTAGCCATGACATATATTTTATTTCTCCTTTAGAACTAAGTAAATTGACACACATAAAATGAACGGTGAAAGAGCTTTTATAAAATTGAGTCAGAAATAAAAATCATGCTAAAACAGTGTCTCATTACTGGTTTTTCTCATATGACAAGTGATGAACTTGAATATATAGAATTTGTACATCTTCAAAATTGACACTAAATAAGTTTAATGAAGCCAAATACAGAATGGTATAGTAGTTAAGAACTTTGAGTTGCTATATTAAAGATATCAACAACATTCTGTTTTATTTATACAGTTATTAAGCCACTTTAACCACCACATACTTTTAAAATGAGTGTAGCATTTTTCTAGCTTCATAAAACTTTTTGAAAATTAGGAAGTAGTGGAGCATGAAGTATTAAGTGTTGAATCCTGCTAAGTGACATAATACGGACTTTATTAAGTTAGAACTTGATACAGATGTTATTAAAAAACAGTTATGGGTTATGACTAGATTAGATCTAGATTTTTTCTTATCTCTGCTGAAATCTCATTACAATAGAGGGTTAGATCCTATGACAGCAAGTTTTTCAGCATCCAAGAGTGATAATTATGCTTTGGGACTTAGTATGAACTGTGTTTTTTCCTGGCAGCTCTGTCCTAACTCTTCAATTTGCTCTTTTTGTTTTCTCTTCAAAAGTTTGAAAAAAGAATTGAATACTGGTTCTTCTCTATCGTGCCATCTTAGATTACACATATGCAAACATTGTATATGTGTTTGACATATGCCTAGCAGACATTGGTAGGCAATATCAGTTCTCACATTCTCATACCTCATATTCCTAACCATCAACTCTCCAAAGACTGAGAATGACTAAGAAAATTAGAAAATTATTGGACTTACATGTAATTTACTTTTTATTAATATCTTCTGGGGCCTTTTGCTTTTGTGTTTATTTTATTTTTGTTTTGTCCTGCTGCTTGGTAAATAAAAATTTTGCATCATATTTGAAGCTGAGTAATAGAAAATAATGTATGTTCATGCCTATTATTATTATTATTATTATTATTATTATTATTATTATTATTATCAATAGCAGCAGCAGGAGCAGCAGCCATAGTAACAGGTTTTTGTCAGGACAAAGGGTCTCATGTATCCTAGGTAAAGCTTGAACTCCTGCAACAGAGAGGCTTTTTAAACTCCTTCTCCTAGTCCTATCCAGTAAATAATTTGATCTCAAGGGTATAAAATACTATACTCACATATCTGAGTCACTTGACATATGTTCATGACACACATAATTTGCATGATTATTAAGTCATAACTATGGTAGTTACTTTTACAATTTTATCTATTTCTGGCTAGCCCCCTTCTAGATGTTTGGTTAGATTCTATTTCATGATGTCTTATTGGTTGATCGAGTACAAGAATTGTAAGTGGAAGTGAGCCATGTCCCTTCTTTTAGAGGATACTTGGTTCCTCATGAAGAAACATTTCCCTGCCTTCCATTTCCCCTCTCCCATAGCAAACCCTGGAGTGACTGATGTCTTCGCCATCAGCCTGAGTCCATGGGTGTTCCAATCCTGTTCACCTGGCCTACTGTGGGTAATACAAAACCACAGAGGAGTTCAAATTAAATTTCACTTGAGATATAAGGGCTGATGTTTTTAGTTAAGTTCATTCTGCCTACATAGCCGACAGGGAGCATAAAGACACTGAGAATCGATCCTTCTAAGATGCGTGTGACTGACAAATTCCTCCCTGAGGAAAAGAGAAAAGATGGCCTTGCTGAACTAACATGATGAAGGTGTACTATGAAGGCTTGGTAACTATCTTTTTTTTTGCTACTCCTCACACCATAGCAGTGTCTTTTAAGGTAAATAAATAAACAGACAAGCACATTTCTAGGACTTTGGGGACTGCTGGCTATACTGTTGAGGCCATCCTTTCATTAGAAACACACAGTGTAAGGTCTTATCTTTGTTTTACACAACCGGATACTCCCTTCAACTCAAATGAGCTAACTTATGCTCTCCATCATATGTCCCTCTAGGTCCCAGATATATAACCACAATTTTAATGTGGTTTAACATATGATTTTAAATTTCACAGACACTTCATATCATTCTACATCATCTCAACTGAAATGAAAATATCTTACAAGGAGAATAAATAAACCTATCTTTCTGAGAAAGCATGAAATTTTATTTTGAAAGACCATATTTCAACAGTTATTACAGTCATAACAGGGCAACTCTTTCAGCAAAAGGCAAATTAACTGAGTAAAGAAATATTCAGTATTCTTGTATCACTGAACTTTCTAAATTTTAATATATGTAATGTTTGCTTAAGTTACCTTTAGCTTTTATCATTCATTACACCAGTTCATTAATTTTTTCATTATACTGTGGTAAGACTAGAGATTGCATAAATGCTATTACTTTAAATGTTTTTATTTATCATTGACAAAGCTCTTGGCTACCACAATTTTTTGTAATTTTTATGTATTATTGACAACTAAAGTTATTCTGATGTTATTGTGTGATATCTGTTTTACATAATAGGATGTTTTAGCTCTTTGAAAAGTGTGTGAGTACACATTATTCAGAGAAGACTACTTCCTATGAGCTCTCCTGAGAATTTATTGTTCCATAAGTACTTGACATTTGTGGGAGGGATATGAATGGATAAAATTGTAATATTTTAATGATAGCATTACTGTGTCTTGGAATTATTCTGTTCAGTTATTCAAATTTTCAGTACTTTCGGATTTGTAATGTACAAGGGCTAGTTATTGGAAGAAAAAAAATCATGGAATGAGAATGAACTTTAGAGCTAAATTAATGACAAGTCCTTCAGACATTTTTAGAGCCTTAAAGTATTCTTTTGGAGATTTATTTCATTTTGGATTGTGTGTATATGCCTGTGTGTCTGTGTGTGACTATGCAAATGAATGTAGGGGCTTGCAGAGGCCAGAAGAGAATGAACTACCTACCTGATGTCGATATGAGTACTAAGAACTCAATTTGTATCCTGTGTAAGGGCAGTGTGTGCTCTTAACCACTAAGCCATCTTTCCTGTTCCATAAAGGCCTAACATATTCATAAATATTATCACCTATCCCTGAAAATTAGACACATCTGGGATGATGAGATGGGCTATCAGGCGAAGGCTCTTGCCGTGTAACACAGACTAATGACCTGAGTTTGATTCCTGGAATCTGGAAGATGAAAGAAGAAAACTGCACTTATAATATTGTCCTGTGATCTTCACATGCACACTACTGTATATACATGATCAGAACAGACACATGATGTATGCACATACACACAATCAAATAAAAAATAACAAATAAACATTTTTATTAAGACAGATGAAACATTCCTCCGAAATACAATTTAATTTTATTTTTATCTAAAATAACATGTACCAGTAGTTCTCTCTACAGAACTGCTATCATACTTAATAAAAATTTTTAAGGTATCTTAAATATCAAATTATGCTGAAGGCTCATCTTATCTCTTTGCCATGCATTCTGGAGCAGCCAGCCTTCAACCTGGCTTCTCTTTAGATGTCAAAGAAAATGTGGCCATAGGCTAGATCTGAGTGAAGAGCACATGAAGCCAATGCCTGATCATTTGTCTGTTGTTTACTAAAGCACAGTGCATCTTTCTCTAACCTGAGAGAAATACAAGTTTCTAGGCCTTGAAAGGCCAGTTTCTATCTTTCACATTTCCAATTTCATCAGCTTCTTGTTTTCAGGACAGTGTTTAAGAATGTGTCTTAGTTACTTTTCTAATTATTGTGACAAAATGCCTTCCAACTTTTACCCATCTCTGCAATTGCCAGCTGTGTCTTTTCTCATATGTCTCACCAATGGAGAAGATAGATACTTCTTTCTTGAGGTTACCATTTTACATTTAAAACAAAAATCTTAACAGTTTATGCAAATATTTGTGCTACTAAAAGATGATAACTTTCTATCTAGAGAATTTCTACTTAAAATCTGTGGTGGCTATTCCTGGTTGTCAATTTGACTACATCTGGAATGAACTGCAATCCAGAAATGGAGGACACACCGATGATCCAGATCTTGAGGCTGGAAGACAAAGGTTTCTGACCTTGATCTTGACACGGAAAGTTTGAGGCATGGTGGTCATGAAGAGCTTAGGCAAGGTAGCACACATCTTTAATCCTAGGAACCTGAGGCAAGCAAATCTGAGTTCAAGGTCAGCCTAGGACCAAGGAAGTTCCAGATTCATGCTTGGTGGTACATACCTTTAACCTGGGCTACACCTTCTGCTGGAGGCCTACATAACATTGGAAGAAGGAAGATGTACTCTTCTTCAACCACTTGCACTTACTCGCTAGCACATCTGTTGGAAACTACTTCTACAGTAGACCAGCTTAAACAACGAGACTCATGGAACTGAGCAACTACTAGATTCTTGGACTTCCCATTCACACCTAGCCATTGTTGGGTTAGTTGGACTGCAGACTGTAACTCATTACAATACATCCCCTTAGTATATAGAGACATTTCATAAGTTCTGTGACTTTAGAGAACCCTGACTAATACACAATCTTATTAATACTTAATGCAGTAACAAGCCAGGTGCAGAGTTTAGAGGGCAAGTTCACCCTTCCCTGGAGCCAAGATAATTTCAAATGTTAGTATAGTCTATTCACAGCACAGGTGTTTAGTTTGGTTTGGTTGATTTTGGAAGCTGAGACTATTACCATGAATACTTGGGTTTTATTTTTTGTTTTATTTTTTACAACACCCAAAATGGACACCCTTAATAGTTGTTACTAGATTTTATTAAGCAGCACCACAGTTTATTTAAAACATGATATGTGTTCAAGTATTTAACATGCTATAAGTAATTTATTTGAAAGGAGTAGCAATATTAATAGCTATTAATACAGTATCTACAGTAATATTAATACTGTCTTGCATATTTGTTATGAGTGATACAATCTCTTAGATCAACATGTGCAGATATAAGGCTGGTGTAAAGATAAAGGGTAGGGCTCGGGCTCAGAGGTTAGTAGGTCTGGATGTTCTTGCACAGAACCTGGTTTCAATTCCTATCATGCATATGGTCATTCAAATCAAAGTATAATTCAAGTTCCTGATGATTTAAAACTCTCTTCTGGTTTGTGTAGATGCTGAACCTGCACATGCAACAGAGACATACATGAAGGCAAAACATCCATATACATAAAATAAACACTATATTTTTAAAGAAGAAAGAAGGCAAGTGAAAAGTAATTTAAAACTTGTTTTGAAACACATCTGTCTTTTCACTTTATATGCTAAAACAGTAGACAAAAGTACTAGGTAATTGGTTGTCACAATTTCAGCATAATTTGTATGTTTTATATATTATTTATAATACATATATCATTTATAAAACACTAAAGTAGTTTTATAAGGTGGGGTTATTTGGTTTACACTTGCATATTGCTGGTCATCATCTGAACAAGTCAGAACAGGAACTCAAACAGGACAGAAACCTAGAAGCAGGAGCTAATATAGAGGCCATGGAGGGGTATTGATTACTGGCCCATTGATTGTTCAGTCTGCTTTTTTTTATAGAACCCAGGACCACCATCCCAGGGACGGCACCTCGCACACTGGGCTGGTGTTTCTCCATAAATCACTAATTAAGAAAATGCCTTACCACTTACCGCTGTATCTTATGAAATTTCCTCCTTTCAGATAATACTACCATGTGTCAAGTTGACATAAGACTGGCCAACATACTCCCTAAGAGTTGGAAATCTGAAAATGAGCTTTTATTTTTTTTTATTTTTTTTTTTTTTTACTCAGGGATAGGAGAGGGTTTCCAGCTTCAAGCTCCTATTCAGGGGTCCACAGTTTGATCTATAAACTGGCCATCTGCATGTAGTCCAATCCCTCACCTGCTGGTGAAAATGCAGCTTCCAGATCCCTATGTTCAACACTCAGGCTAACAGTACCTGAATCTTCAAGGTACCAAGCTAGAATCATAATTATTTTCCCAGAATATTCTGCTACTAGATACACTTTGAAAATAACTGTTTCATGACTGGTGAGTGAAGAATAAATACAAATTGTAAACTGGTGTTTTATTAATCCTAGGGGACATGGATATTTTTAATTAATTAATTAATTAATCAATTAATTAATTAACTTTACACCCAGTCCTCAGGTTCCTCTCTCTCTTTTCCTCCTTGTCCTTCCTCCATTTCTCCAAGGCCTTCCATGAATATCAACCAGCACTTGCATATCAATTTGAGATAATGCTAGGCACATTCTCTCCTACAGAGGATAGATAAGGCAACAAAGTAGGAGGACAGGTTCCCAAAAGCAGGGAACATAGTTAGAGACGGTCTCTGCTCCTGCAGTTAGGAATCTCATCTGAAGACCAAGCTACATAGCTGTAATATAATGTAGAAAGACTAGGACTGTCCCATGTAGGCTCTTTGTTTGGCAGTTCAGTTTCTATGAACCCTTATTGGCAAGGTTTAGTTTGTTCCGTAGGTTTTCTCGTAGTTCCTATAACACTTCCTTCCTAAAGTGTGTACTTTTACCTATAACTACAGGGCCAATTAATTAAATTTCACCATCAATTAAAAGATTTACTCTTACCTACCATATGATTTCCACTGAGTCTTAGGCAACTACTTTGAATTTGATAATATTGAAAGTTCAGTTCATGCCAAAATGATTGTGATTTTATTTTTTTTTTGGGGGGGGGAGGAGTTTTGAGACAGGATTTCTCTGTATATCCCTTGCTGTCCTGGAACTCACTCTGTAGACTAGGCTGGTCTTGAACTCAGAAATCCACCTGCCTTTCTTTGCCTCCCAAGTGCTGGGATTAAAGGTGTGCGCCACCACTGCCTGGCAATGACTGTTGATTTTTAATAATACAAAAAATATATTTTGTATTAGTTTTTTTTTTTTTTTGCTTTTGTGACTCACATTGTGGTAACATCTAGAGGGTTAGAGCCCAAAATTGTGGGAAAAACATGACAATAGTTGACTGACCAATGAACTGGAAGATCATATTTCCCTTCCTGTGCAAGAAGCACCAAGAGAAAAGAATGTGAGCCAATCATATGATTCTCAAGCCAGACCTTACCTTAGTGATGTATTTCCTCCTGCAAGCCTGCATGTCCTAAAAGTTTCTCCCAAAACAGTATCACCAATAAGAGAGCCAGTAGTTAAACACACCTGCCTAGGAATGATGTTCCTCATTCAGAATGTCACAGTATGTAAGAATAATTTAGAATTTCTCCTCTATGTGGAACATTTGCACTAGTATTGTAGTTCTAAAGAACTTATCGTATCAATTACCAAGCAATCTAGCAATATATTATTTATTAATTTATTTACTAGAGTCATACAAAATAATATAAAAAGACTGGCCTGTATTGCTCAAGTTTCAGTAATGCACTGTACACTTGAGGAAGCATGTATTTAGAAAACACTGTGTACTTATAAAGGACAATGACTTAGCAGGGTGAAAGGGATTTAAAATGGAAAAAGTGATTCAGGAATCTACTAAGAATATTTTATTTCAAGGAAACTAGAATAAGAGCTTGATATATATATATATAGTGATAATTATAGATTCTGTTTTAAAATATTTATTTTTAAGCTTTCACAATTTCATACATGTATGTAATATATTTGGGTTATTTAAATTCCATAACTTGTCTTATTCCTCCATCACCACTCTACTGGATGCATTCACTTTTTTCAACAAGTTTCTCACTTACTTTAATGTCTTTCCCCTTACAGATTGGGAGCAGTCATCATTTCATTATAGATAGATGAGAAGCTCATGGAGTTCCACCTCTCCCTGAGTAGCTATTAGCAATAATAATTTTTGGAGTAAGGTGAGTTATATTTAAGTGATGTAGAACTCATAATTTGCTCATGTTCCATTATATAATTCCTACCCTTGATCATTCAAACAACCATAAATAGACATGTATTTTTCTTGGACCTACATTTAACTATAACCTGATGAAGTCAGAGTAACACTGGAAATAATCTAGATAAAATGAAATATTTTCTATGCTGGACATCTTATCTCCAACGATTGATTTTATGACGGGAGCTCTCCATTTCATAGGTACTGTTCCCCTTGTGTTTTGGTTTAAAGTTACATAATCAAGGACAATTTCTCATCAGATTTTACATAGTCATATGTAATTAAAGCCACTGAATCTATTGGCTAGACTATATAGAATTGCTTCAATAGTAGCATGCTTCTAGTGTTTTGTTACAGTGATGATAAAGAGGTTATCGCAGGTGTCAAGCTTTGTGACAGTCAGTTATTTGCTAATATCTGTGACCAATTCCATTTCCTCAATCTCTTGTTTGTATTTTGAGCAGAGAAAGATTATAAGATCTTTTGGTTAGCAAAGATACATTTATTTTGAAGTTTTAAGAGTTTGCAGAAGGACCTAATACATTTCTCTTATCTATATGTCACTTGACTTTGTAATTACTTTTGTGTCTTAAACAGAAAAATAGACTTATTTGAAGGAATAAATATTAAAATAAACACATAAATGATTCACAGGACATAAAATAAAATAGACTACTACTACTTTAGATATTTTTCATTGGCTACTAATCTATGAATGGGTTCCTTCATATAAGCAATATTTATCTATATCATAATCATTGATACAGTGGAAAACACATATTACTTAAAATAAATCCTGTATTATTTATCTCATTTTAAGTGAACAAGTGTTCATATATAAATCATATGTCTATCTTTCTCAAACTGTCATCATTCTTGATAACAGGACATATTTTATTTCATTATAATGTTTGAAAATATATTTATAATTCCATTGTAATGCAATTTATTATGATTAATGTTCTTTTGTTTTTTTAGATACTTTCTTTATTTACATGCGAATTTCTCCATTCCCAGTTTCCCCTCCAAAAAACAAAGAAACAAACAAAAACAACAAAAACAAACCCCTGTTGCCTCCCACTTCCCTATGCCTGCCACCCCGCCCTCTTCCACTTTCTGGCCCTGGCATTCCCCTACACTGGGGCACAGAACCTTCACAGGGCCGAGGTTCTCTCCTATTGATGATCGATTTTGCAATCCTCTACCATACACATGCTGCCTGAACAATCAGACCCCTCCATGTGCAGTCCATGGTTGGTGGTTGAGACCCTGGGAGCTCCGAAGGTCCTAGTTAGTTCATATTGTTGTTCGTCCTAAGGGGCTGCAAACCCCTCAGTTCCATTGGTCCTTTCTCTAATTCCTTCACCAGGGACCCTGTACTCAGTTCGATGGATGGCTGTGAGCCTCTACAACTGTGTTAGCCAGGAACTGTCAGAGCGTCTCAGGAGATAGCTATATTTAGGCTGGCTTGCCCTTCCTTCAGTCTCTGCTCCATAGTTAATCTCTGCAACTCCTCCCGTGGGTATTTGGTTCCCCCTTTTAAGAAGGAATGAAATGTCCACCTTTTGGTCTTCCTTCTTCTTGAGTTCCTTGTGGAATGTGGGTTGTTCTTCCTGTATTCCAGACTTCTGCGCTAATAACCATTTATCAGAGAGTGCATACCGTGTTTGTTCTTTTGTGATTGGGTTACCTCACTCAGAATGATATTCTCCAGATCCATCCATTTCCCTAAGAATTTCATAAATTTATTGTTTTTAATAGCTAAGTAGTACTCCATTGTGTAGATGTACCACAATTTCTGTATCCACTCCTCTGTTGAGGGACATCTGGGTTGTTTCCAGGTTCTGGCTGTTATAAATAAGGCTGCTATGAACATGGTGGAACATGTGTCCTTGTTACATGTTGCAGTATTTTTTAGGTATATGCCCAAGAGTGGTATAGCCGGGTCACCCAGTAGTACTATGTCCAATTTCCGGATGAACCGCCAAACTGATTTCCAGAGTGGTTGTATCAGTTTA
>NW_022196903.1:70088955-70098210 GCF_008632895.1 Mastomys coucha | reverse complement strand
AGCCTTGTCTAGTCCCTGATTTTAGTGGGATTGCTTCAAGTTTCTCTCCATTTAGTTTGATGTTGGCGTATACTGCTCTGCCTATCAAAAGCAAAACATGTAAATCTTATATAAAGGAAGGAATGATGGCAGTTACCTTACTCTTCTTATCAAACCCTTATTCCTTTTGTAATGTCACTATTTTCAGTTCATCTATTCCTGCAATTTGGGACAAGAAGCATCATTACAGTCTGAATTGTACCAACTTCAAATCTATTTGTAGCAGATGCTATAGACTCTAATCATTTTATTTGGATGCTATCCTTATATTACATGGTTTTTAGTTCATCATTTGAAGTACACTGCTCTAGTCATGTATCACTTGAGATACTAAATTTGCTTTATGTCATCTATAACTGTGATAAATCATGTTTCTATTAGTACTAAAATGCATCAAAAGCAAATTAACATAACATCTCTATAGAGAACTCCCAAAGGATCATTACTTTGTACCCAGAAAATTGACTATAATATTGCTCATATTTATGAAAATCAATTAATTTATTTCTAATTTAATGAATCTAGATTTCATCTCACATTTACTTTTTCTATTGCTGAAAGTAAGTATTTCATAAAACTTGGAAGATACTATGCATGCAACTAATGAAGGAAATCATCAACAACCTTACCTATCTCTGAATTATATAAACAGCAATACTATTCTGCTAGACAAAACTAGCTCATGTGTGAAATGGTAGCACAACTGTTATGGGCATACCTAATTTCTCATTCAATTTGAGTCCTGTTTCATAGTAGAGAATTCCGTGTCTGGTATTGAAAACCCATTGTAAAAGCATTGTGTAGAAAAGCTATAGGTTCTATGTGAGTGGTGGTGGCGGCATTTACCTAAATTGATATGTTTGTGGCACTAGACAAAGTAAGGCTACTCTCAGCCTTAATCAGAAATGCTTCTCTTTGCAGTCAACAGAAGCCAAGGCAGAGACGAATGTTTGCTCAAGGCACTACGAATAAGTGGTGGTTGAGTATTCAGCAATAAACAAGATATTCTGTTCACCCCCTATAATACTATAGAGAGAACATTCTAGAAGCTCTTTACCACTGCATCACCATTCCAGACCCCGTTTTCTATTCTTAGAAACTATGAATGGCCACATAGTAGCTGAAATTTATTTTTTCATTAGATAATTGAATTTGTCTTTTGCCTGACTTCACAAAAATTTCAAACAGTTAGTTGGCCACATTAAAGTTATTGACGCATCTTGAGCATAATCTTGGAAAACTACCTCATCACCACTGATAGAGTAGATGTTTTAGGATAAGTGTACTTTTTTTTTGATGGAGAAGACCAAAGCAAAACTAAATTTCTCCTCATCTATTGAACTCATCATTTAGTGGCTTCAATCTGTTTTTGGAACAGTTCATATGTAAATATTATAAAAAACAATTTCTATACCATAACTGAAAATATAGCACATTATGTTAAGGTGGTCTCTCTCTCATGTCATGGGCCTCAAGATAGGCCAGTCATTATCCTTTCCCTCAACTTCTAGTCTATCTTTACTGCTAACCCTCTTATAGGCAGGACAAAATGTAGGTTGAAGGTTTTGCAGCTCAACTGATATCCCAATCCCTCCATTAAAAGACCTTTGTGGTTAGTGGAGATGACCATTCAGGTTCCATATCCTCTATTGCTAGAAGTCTTAACTAGGGTCACCATAATACATTCCTGGGAGTTTCCATTGCTCTGGATTTCTAGCTCATACCAGAGATGAACTCATATAGCTAAATATTAGGTAGAGCTTCAGGAATCTAGTGGAAAAGAAATATTGAAGGAGCCAGAGAGGTCAAGGACAACAAAATAAAACTTATATAATCAAATGATCTGGACCCATTGGGACCCACAGAGACTGATCCACCAAAGAACATACATGACATGGACCTAGACCCTCTGCCCATATGTAACATATACACATTTGTAACTGGATCTTCATGTGGTACTCCTCACAGCAGGAGCAGGGACTGTCTTTGGCTTTGTTACCTGCCTTTGGGTTCTTTTCCCTGAACTAGGCTGCTTTGTGTAGCCACAAAAGGAGAAGATATGGCTAGTCCTACTGCAACTTGGTATGCCAAGGTGGATTGATAACCATGAAGGCTTCCCCTTTTCTGAGGAGAAAAGGAGAAATGAAGAAGAGGTGAGTAGGAGTAACTGAGAAGAGAAGAAGCTACACTGATGAATTAAAGTCAATAAATAAATTTATAAAAACTAGAAAGGAAAAAAATTATGTTTAATTGAATAAGGTTTTACTTTTAGCTCATTTGAAGCAGTAGGTTTACTTAATACAATGAATTTTATTTGACAATGCCTGATTTTACTTATCATTGGTTCTTTGTCTCCCTGTTTATGCATCCTGTTAAATTATAAACCCAGTAATATGCAAAGTGTCCTTGCATATCCTATATAACATTGGATTTGAATAATAAATTCAAGCCCCACTTTCATACAAATTCATATTTTTCTCCTAAAACATCAGTGATTCACTCAGAAACTTAGTTTTATCATCTGGAAAATGAGCTTAATAAAAATCCCTTCTCAACTTTTAATTTAATGTGACATCTAAGATTCCTTTTCAAAGATAGATAGACAATACTGGAATTCATATTCTTTAGTTTTTCTGGATAAAATATGAGATTTAATGTGTGATAAAATATGCATTCTACAAAGGCAGTTTGGTACCTGATAGAAATAAAGAGCCCAAAAACCATAATATGAATCAAAACAACCATAATAATATTGTAACAAAGAATACAATTCTGAAAATTGTATTTAATATCAGCAACAGAAAAAAGGAAATGAGATTACCTAATAAAGTAATCTTATTTATTATTGAATAAGTTAAATATGACAGTGTAGTTTATAGTCTAAAGCATATTTTCCCAACTTGAAAAACTTATTTGATTTACAGCAATGCTACTTTGTTGTTTCATTTTGATATTTCAATATTTTGATAATATCAATATACTTCTTATCTATTTCCATGATGAAGCTGTAAAAATATCATGTAGGTTTTACAGCTATATTCACATTAGAAGATGGATTTGCATTATTATGATTTATGATTGTCATTTTCAGAGAACATCTAGACACAACAAATTGGCAAAATGATTTGTACAGATTTTAGAGTTTAATCTAACTGATCACCATAGATACATAGCAGTTAGATAATCTGTTATGAAAATATTTTAAAAATGTCCTACCATGTTTCTGATAACCAGTGATAAGCTGCTACAGATGTGGTAAGATTCCTGACTGTGGCTGTAAGAACTGAATTTATAAGTTGCATGGACTAATTGAAGGTGATAGCATAAGGTGAATTCATATGTATTAATTTGAGGAGGGATTATTCATTACAATCAAGGAAGCAATAAGAAATCTGATAAAGTCACTTTTATTATTTTAATTAAACTTTGAAGTCTCAAATAATAGATCAGCTGTTTAAAATCTTTTCTGTCTTTTTAGATCCAGAGTTTAATTTCCAACATCCAAGTTGGACAGCTCACAACTACCTGTTATTATAGATTCCAGGAGATCTGATGCTCTCCCAGGATTTCAGGGGACACTAATACACATGTATATATATTTATGTACATAAATAAATATATAACTACAAATAAGTACACATTTAAAATAAATTGATGTCAATGAGACTGAGGAGAAGGGCAAAGATTACTGACCAAGTATGTGAAATAATTCTGTATTCACAGTATGTTTTATAATTAGATTTTGAACAAGTATTGAATGTTTAATTAATCCTTCACAGTACAAAGTACAAAGGGTGGGCATGTCTGTTTTCCTAGAAGCAAACTTCTAGCTCCAGTTTTTAACTAGTCTGTAGTTCTCAAGC
This sequence comes from Mastomys coucha, assembly GCF_008632895.1. Taxonomy (NCBI): domain Eukaryota; kingdom Metazoa; phylum Chordata; class Mammalia; order Rodentia; family Muridae; genus Mastomys; species Mastomys coucha. The sequence continues at coordinate 70,094,308 of NW_022196903.1, read as the reverse complement.
TTAAAAAAAGTAACTTGACTTTTGAGATATGGCAGTGCCAATCCTGAGAGATTAATTCTCCAATACTTCCGTCAAGAAAAGTAAAGGCAATCGTGTATCAAGTTCCCATCATTTGTCACTGAATGTGTGATGAGGACACAAAAAGTTTCAATCCCACATCCCAAAAACCTCCTATCCTTTGGCACAGAAATGGGGATTGAATATGCCATAGATGTTTTTGGAAGCTATAGATAAGAACAAGACAGAGATTTGGAAAGAACACTGGAAACAGGATGAAACCCCAGAACATGTAAGGAAAAGTGACTTGGGCTGAATTAAGTCACTGATATGATCTGTGTGGAAGTGCATGTAACACAGTAGAAATGAAACTAGTATATATTACTCTGTAGCATTCCAAAAATTATCTGTGTACATTCAATATGTGTTTTTTTTTTAACACATTTGAAATGCAATGGTGATACTTCAGAATGTCTAGAAACTGGCTTACTTGTTATATATATTAAATACATTAATGCAAAGTGAAACTTTAATAATTCCATTTTACTAGTAATTTCATACTTATAAGTGAAACAATTCCAACAAAACAAAACAAAACAAAAAACCCAACTTTTGTGGTGAATGAGAAGTCTATCACTATTAGTTGTAAATAAGTATGATCAAAAAGGGAAAAAACATATTGTTTTGTTCCTTAAAACAAAAACAAACAACATAAAAAACAGCAAAGAGAATATCATGTGGTCCAGCAATCTCATTGCTAGCTATGTACTCAAAATATTGATAGTATGGTGAAGATATGCCTACAGGCATATCACAGGCTCCAGGTTATAGCATCAGACATACTCCTAGAAGGAAGTGAAAGGACTATGATTAGTGGAGTCTGAGCAGTCAGACTCTACTAAATAAGGGGATATATTTTTAAAATATCTAGCATACAGAAGATAGAATATAGTTAGTTATAGTTATAGCATGGTTTATTAATCATTTGTAGTAAAATGTTCCTCACAACCAAAAATGGCAAATATTTAAGGTTATGGCACAATATTTATATTTATTTTATTATCCCAAAGTATATTTCTCATATATTGTCAATTTGGCTCACCTTGGAAAAGGGTAACTCAACAGAGAAATTGAGTCTTTTTAATTGGCTTCTGACCATGTCTGAGAGGCATTTTATTAGTTGCTTAGAAGATATACGAAGGCCCAGCACACTGTGAGCAATTCCATCTTCAAGCATGTGAAACTGGAATGTAAAAAAAAAAATGTTAGGTGGGCAAGCTAGGTTAAACATACCAGTTAGTAGCATTTCTCTGTGATCTGTGCTTCTGTTGCTGCCTCCAGGTTCCTACCTAGGTCACTGCTCTGGCTTCCTTTCATATTGATGGAAGTCTGTAATCTTTATTTTTTTAATTAGATATTTTCTTTATTTATATTTCAAATGTTATCCTCTTTCCTGGTTTCCCCTCTGAAGATCCCCCTCCCCGCTCCCCCTGCTCACCAACCCACCCACACCTGTTTCCTGGCCCTGGCATTCCCTTAAACTGGGGCATAGAGCCTTCCCAGGACCAAGGGCCTCTCCTCCCATTAATGACCAAAAAGGCTATCCTCTGCTACATATGCAGCTGGAGAGATGGAGGAAAAAAATACCCACGGATGGAGTTAAAGATACAAAGTATGGAGCAGAGAATGAAGGAATGACCATCCAGAGACTGCCCCACATGGGGATCCATGCCATATATAGTCACCAAATCAAGATACTATTGTGGATGCCAACAAGTGCTTGCTGACAGAAGCCTGATATAGCTGTGTTCTGAGAGGCTCTACCAGTGCCTGACAAATACAGAGGTGGATGCTCACAGCCAACTATTGGACTGAGCACAGGGTCCCTAATGAAGGAGCCAGAGAAAGGGCCCAAGGAGCTGAAGGGTTTTTCAGATCCATAGAAGGAACAACAATATGAACTAACCAGTACCCCCAGAGCTCCCAGGGACTAAACCACCAACCAAGGAACACTGTAATCTTAATAAACTCTTTCCTCTTCAAGTTTCTCTTGATCATGGTGTTTATTATAGCAACAGAAAAGTATCTATAACAATTTTCACAGGTTATAACATTGCTTATAAATATATACCTTTAACCTGTCAACTTATAAGAACTAATATCAAAAATTTTTAGTTATGTTACTATTGATACCTTAAATTTACAAGAAAGAAATGTAACATTTAATAAAAATCTTTATATTCTTAATAACATAGAAAAAAGAATATCTTGAACCTGTCTTACAAAAACTACTACCTCTTTATAGAAATCAGATAGCTAAAACATTTACTAAAAAAATTGAAATTCCAAGAATACATGAGTTTCTTACTATCTTAAAACACAGAGAAACATCATTTCTTATGCTTGTTTATTTCTCTTCTGCGATTACTAAAACATAATTCACCAGCCATAATATTTACCTTTTAAGTCCTGTTATTCGTTGGATTGTAGAGATTTTCATCCCTAATATCAGAACAAATTTGGCTTACAAAAAGAGTGCAGGAGCCAGGCAGTGGTGGCATATGACTTTAATCCCAGCACTTGGGAGGCAGAGGCAAGCTGATTTCTGAGTTTGATGTCAGCCTGGTCTACAGAGTGAGTTCCAGGACAGTCAGAGCTTTGTATAAAAGAAACCCTGTCTCAAAAAAGAAAAGAAAAAAAAAGAGAGAGAAGGCAAGTATGAGCAGCCCTTTCTCATCTTCTCTTCCTCACACAGACTTGGGAGATCATGGATCTACATTCAATTTCTGTAGATTTACTGTGGATACTCCAGCTAGAAGTAATCAGAAGTAGTTATGTAAGCCTACCATTTTTCACTTAATAGCTCTTCAGATATTTTCTGTAACACAGCTTTTGTAAGGCACTCATTCCCCCCACCCCACGGCTGATGATCCTCCCTTTAATCTCCTTTTTTTTTTTAATCTACATGTTAGTATGACATTATGCTTATTCATTTTGAAATCACCATGAATATGAATGTTTGTATTTCGTATTATTGTTTTGTAGGGCAGTGGTCTGTTCAGGCAAGCTGGGCTCAGTGAGTTTAAGTCTAGAACTCCGGAGCCCCAGTGGGTAATCTCTGCCTGCAAGGGATGAAGGTGTTTGGCCATAACTTCTCGGTCCTGCTCTTGTTTCCCTCCCAACACCCCACAGCTACCCCCACAGGAGATGTGTTCTCTGTCATGTAGACAATGCCCTAAGCTCCTAGCATTCTACAAGGACCCTACTCTTGGTCATCTAGATCATCTATCTACAGCCAGGCATGGCCCGCCCCACAGACAGACAGATAGCTACACCTCACAGTATGTAAGTGGTGGTTTGCTCCCTCCCCTCTCTCTTGCCTTCTTCCTCTCTCTCTTGGTCTTTGTTCTTTCTTTCCGTCTTCCTCTCTTGCTCTTTGTCCTTGCTTGCTCTTCCTCTCTGTCTTGCTTTCTTCCTCTACTTTCTCTCTCTCTCTTCACTTCTCTATTTCCTCTCTTCTCTCTTCTCTCTTCTCTCTCTCTCTCTCTCTCTCTCTCTCTCTCTCTCTCTCTCTCTCTCTCTCTCTCTCTCTCCATGTTCATGGCCATCTTCTTTTCTCTTTCCTATAATAAAATATCTCACAATTATGCAATGCCTCCTCTTAACTAACGTGCTGCCCAGCCCCAGACATCAGCAGCAGAGAGACTCAGGTATACACAGAGAGAGACACAGGCCCACATTGTTTAAGGAAGTTTGCAAAACATTTTAGGATTGTAGCACACTGAAGTAGAAGGCAGATTTTCCATGCACTCTGCTGTCTCATGTCATTATTAGGGACATATTCCACAACACTACAGAATGATGAGAAACCAAGTAACATTTTCAGGTGTTGATCAGAGTTGTCAAATTCTTAGTATTGATTAGCTTCATTGATACACTGTAATCAAACAAAGTCCATAACTTAATATTAATTAATGCTTTAAAATATTTATTTATTTTGTGGGTGTGTGCTTGTATATGTGGGAGTGTATGTGTATGTGTGTGTGTGTGTGTGTGTGTGTGTGTGTGTGTGTGTGAATGTGCAATGTTGTAAGTGTAGTGTTCAGAGAACAACTTTTGGGAGTCCTTCCTCTCTGTCCACAATTAGAATTCCAGAGACTAAAATTAGGTTATCAGACTTGGCTGCAAGCACCTAATCTGCGGAATACTCATGCTTAGTACCTCCAGATTTCTTCTTTATGCTGCATATTCATTTATCTAACATCATCCTTACAGGATCATATAGTCACTTCATTTTTAGTTACACTCCCATGCTTTTGACCTATGCAGAATTCTGTTTTCCATTTTAACCTTTAGAAACTAATTTTTTCTCATTTAGTTTTGCTTTTTTTGTTTGTTTCAAAATTAAATAAGAGTAAAATCATAGGTACATAGGACATACACAGATGAAAATACCTAGAGTATTTATAATGATAAATTTCTTCCACATTTTATATATGCTGGGTTGACTTCTAGGAATAGCACCTATATCTTTGTACATAGCAGGCAATCTTCCTAACATGCAGCTATGCTTTCATCCCTTCTCTGATAGTTTTCTGAAGTTTGATAGCTATTTTATCTTTAACTATGATAAGTATTTTATTCATTGGATGTTCCATCATTTGTCTATTCATTTATCTGCTGAAGAGAATTTTGATTGCTCTCAATTTTTTGCAGTTATGAATACATTTGTTAAAAACAGTCCTGTAGAACTTTGCATTGATTTAAAAATTTTAAGACCTATGCCTAACTATCAAACAGATGAACCACTGAATAATATGAGAAAAATAAATTTGGTTTTGTGAGAAACTGCTAATCTATCTTCTTAAATGGATGCCTCATTGTGTGTTTCTTTTAACAATTATTAGAGTCCTCATGGTCCCATGTTGCGTCAGCAGAGATGAGAGTGACACTATGCTGGCTTTTGTTTCTAACAATAGGTATACAGATATCTCAGTGTTTTAATGAATATGTCTGAGTTCTTTGGGTTTTGAAAATATTTGCTTTCATTGTATTATCAAGTTTTTTCTGATAGCATTCCTACTGGAGATGCCAAAGACCCTGGAGGATATGATTTCTTGCTTCTGTCTTTTGCTGAAATGAAGATGTCAAACTGCCTTCCTGATAATTTTGTTTATACTCATAGACCCGGGCTACTCTATACAGTAGTCTTAGATGTTTCCTTTGGGCCAGTGATGGTGAGTGCAAAGACACACTGCTGCTTAAGATGCTGAAAATAGGTGCGTGGGTTCAACCCTGAGATTTCACCTCACACCAGTCAGAGTGGCTAGGATAAAAAACTCAGGTGACAGCAGAT
>NW_022196903.1:70043184-70087751 GCF_008632895.1 Mastomys coucha | reverse complement strand
CATGGGGAGGGGGGAGGCAACAGGGGTTTGTTTTTGTTTGTTTTTTTGTTTTTTGGAGGGGAAACTGACTGGGAATGGAGAAATTCGCATATAAATAAAGAAAAAAAAAGATGCTGAAAATAGTTGAAAGTTGAGTGTTGAGTCCTTAAAGGACACATCTTGGAAGAAAAAGTGGAAAGAATATACAAGCTGACATGAAGAAAGGGAAATGCTGTCTTTTGGGTATTGTTGTCAAAACCTCACAGCAACTGTGGTTTCCCACCCTGGTCCAGTCTTCCACAAGACTGGTGCTGGCCTCAGCCACTCATGAAAGTCTACATGCATATATTGATTTTGATAAACTCTGATTCCCTGATCCTCCAGTCTTTCCTTCTGATGTCTTGTTGCTTAGCTTATGGTGGTTCTAAATCCAGTATACAATAGTCTAGAATGGTTTTGAACTCAGGATAATCTTGCCTTAACTACTTCAGTGCTGGGAATACAAGCATATCCCACTACATCTGGCCATATGAAGAAACTGAAAAGAGACTTTATCTTGTTTTGTTAATTCAACAGATTACTTATGATAAGGTATTTAGGGAATATTAATTTATTAACCTTTTGCTTTTGCTCTCTTCTCTTGGCTACGTTGCTAATGAGTGTTCGCCTATATATCCTTATATTATAATGTGCAAACACTGTTGGGAACATAGGGGTAGATAATACTCCTCCCTGTTTTATCATGAAGTAAATTAGTCCCTGAAGCTCTCAGCTCCCATTTTTTTTCACATCCTAATGGCCTACCAAAGACTTATACATTCTGGAAAAATTAAGTACCAGCCACCAATAGTGTTGCATTTGTCTTATTAAATAAAATGGTAAGAAATGTTGAAATAAAACCAAGTTTTTATATTTGGGAAAAAAAGAATTCTAATGCTTTTGGGTAGAATCAGACTATATTTACATAGCATTTTGTGTTTTTAATTTCATATCACCCACAACAGTAAACAAATAATCAAACAAAAAACATACTAAAAAGAGAAACTTAATTAATGACTTACTACTTTCTGTTGCTAGAGTGTGACTAATAGCAACTTGAGGAGGAAAGAGTTTATTTAGCTTGCATGTCCTGATCACAGTCAATAACTGAGGCAAGTCAGGGCAAGAAGTCAAGGTAGGAATCTAGAAGCAGGAACAGAAGCAGAGACCATGAAGGGATGCTGTGAACTGGATTGCCCCTCCTGACTTGCTCAACTTGCTTTTTTATACCTTTTTGGACCATGAGTTCCTGCTCTGACCTTCATATTCTCAGCCCTCTCACACCAATCATCAATCGAGAAAATGCTCAACATATATCCTTATAGGCCTGTCTGATGGAAATATTTCTCATTGGAAGTTTCTCCTTCTCAACTCAGTCTTAAGTTAAGATGAATGAACTCCTTATAGGACCATGGGTATTTTCTCAGGCCAGTTCTTGCTCACAGCTTTTAGCAAATAAATTGTCCTAAGGTGTTTTCCACTTCCTTCAAAATTTTGTTTTTGTTTTGTTTTGTTTTTCAAGACAGGGTTTCTCTGTATAGCCCTGGCTGTCCTGGAACTCAACTCTGTAGACCAGGCTGGCTTTGAACTCAGAAATCTTCCTGTCTCTGCCTCCCAAGTGCTGGGATTAAAGGCTTGCACCACCACTGCCTGGCCAATTTCTGCAAAATTTAAACTGACTTTAAAGGACTTTTTTTCTTAATTAGAAATATAACAAATGGTTTTTAACCTGTCAACATGAAAGAGTGCAATTTGTTAATCATTTTGTAGGAATTAGTAACAGGAATGAAGGATTTAATTCCACAGACTTATCTACATTGCAGGAATATTAATAAGTAAAATATCTGCATGTACATTAGTATGATTTAATTATTGGAATAGTAGACAGAATTTATATCTTGAAAACATCTATTTTTTCCCTCAAAACAAATGTGTTCAACTCGTATCCTATTACTACTATCATATTGTGCAAATCTCTTTTGGGATTCCTCTTTAGATATTCTCTTTAACCGGAGCTGATAGGCTGGCTCATTGGTTAAGAGCACTTGCTGATCTTGTGGAAGACCTAAGTTCAATTACCAGAAACAACACTGGACAACTTACAACTTCTATTCATTTCAGCCCTAGGAGATCAGATGCCCTGTGCAAGTATCTGACTACTGATAGATTATATATGCATATGCACATGCACACACACGCACACACACACACACAAATATAGATAAAATATTTTTTAAAGTTTTTTTTAATCTTCTATGGGTCTCATTACATAGTTATGTCTTTTTGCTATGTAGACCATGCTGGCCTTGAATTCATAGTGATCATTTTGCTTCTACCTACTGAATGTGGGATTAGATACGTGCTGTATCACACCTATCTTCTTTATTTTTTCATTTACTTTGTACTTTTCATTTACTTTGTACTTTTCATGAGGGAGAAAAGAAATAAAATTTTTATGCACAGGCTCTAGTGAGTTCTCATTGTTAATTTTTGCCCCAGTGGTTACAAATAGATGAAATGTTTTACCAATATTTACTTGTCAGAAATATGACTGGAAAAAGAAAAGGAGCTTCTGTATAGCATTTCTCTTGTTTCAAATTACTATTCTTATTTGTGTGTATGTTTATGTGTATGATGCATAGTGTGTATTTGTGTGTGTGCATGTATGTCTCTGTGTGTGTGTCTTTCTGCCATAGATGAGTGAGTAGATTTCAGAAGATAACATCACGAAGTATTTTCTTTCCTATTGTCTTTGCACGAGTTTGTCATCATGAACTCAGGTCTCTACTCATGCACTACCAATGTTATTATGCACTGCACACTTTGTTGGCCCTAACTTTTTCTAAATCACTCCAAATACACATTTTAAAAAGTGGATCTAGTACCATTTTGAGAATCACATATGCTTTCTTGCAGATTATGCATTAAATGAATGTTTTCCGCTATGTTTGTTTGGTTCTCACTGTTAGTGTCAGTGTGTCTGATCTCTTTTTCATGTCTAACAATGAATGTTCACTATCTAGAGCATCTTCATGTTGATAATGTACCTGAGTTCAAAATTAGTAAACATCTGTGACATCAGCTCTATCACACTACTTAAGTTGCCTGACAAGTGAAATCACCCCAGCATTGTCTTTATGATGAGCACGGCAATCTCAGAGTGTAAGTATACAATGCTAATTTCTCTGAGTATTCTTACTGGTTTCATAAAACTGTGAGTGTGCTGTACTTGATGAACAGAGAAACAAAGCTGGATATGGTATCTAACTCCAATAGGCTGTTACATAAAACTAACACAAGTGTCTTCTATTCTCTTCTAGCAGTTGAACAACAAACCATAGAAAGAGAAGGCAAAAAAGCTAACAGTAATTGTCTCGTTCATGAATGAAGCCCTATCAAGATCGGTAGGAGCTGTTGCCATCGTGGACTTGAGAAAATAAATCATTTTCCCCTCTCTGGCTTCACTGCAAATCCACCTCTATGTACTTAGGCACTGTATCACCTTCATCTTTGCAAAGAATTTATGTCTGGAAGGTGGGGTATGTATTGAGTAAATCCTAATGGGAATGGGAGCTCACTAGAGAATGGAGGAAGGTGGACAGTTATTTGTACTTCATCTTTTTTTATCTGCTACTGTATAATGCCTGCATAGCTGAGCAAATGCACACTCTTGGGCACAAACATGTAGGAAGCTGTAATTTATCTTTTGTCTATGCTTCCTTTCATATTTCCCCAGCAGAATTCTACTTTTCTCCTAGTCAGTCATACTGAATTTTTGATGCTTTAGCAGCAGTGTTCCCTAGCAATGTACTTTGTCCATGTTTTCAAACTCACAGGGAAAACTTCAAAGATGTTTTGTCTTTTTCTTCTGGCTTCTTTCTTTAGTGAAGTAGAAGTGTTCCATTAGTATACAGAAAGATATTTGTGGACAAGGCTCACATAATTAATTCTTAGGAATATACATGCAATGCACATGAAGAGGAAGTTCAAGAACAACTCTAGGTCAATGAACTACTTATGTACGCAGTGTACATACTAGACGTGTGTATACACAAATGCATTTTGATTCATCTCCTGTCATAATAGACAAGTTATATTTAAATAAAGCCAGGGACATGTAGTATTGGTTACTTTTCTGTTGAAGTGACAGATACCATAATAAAAAGTAACTTATGGAGGAAAAGTTTTACTTTGGCTTCTATTTCCAGAGGAAATACCATTCATTAGATGGGAAAGTCACAATAGTAGAAGCACGAGGCCAACCTGTGAGTCATGATGCTGACTGATCATATTTTATCTGAACAAAGAATGTGGTACTGCACTAAAATCCCTCAAAGCCTGTCCCCATCTCTTCCATAAACATCCTGCAAAGTCCATGGCTAGTGGTGTACTTTTTTCAGAAGGGATACACCTCCATAATGTCCTATAATCTTTTTCAGTAACAGAACCAGCTGGGAACCTGATAGACAATCAGAGGCATTTCATCCCCAAACCACAAAATATGTAGATGAATATAGTGTAAAAACTGAATGCCAAGTTAAAATATTGTTGTCAAGGTATTATCTTAGCTTGGTTTCTATTGCTGTAACAAGCATTATAACCAAAAGATACTTGGAAACAAAGCAGGGTGAGGAATGACTTTAATTTCTGTACCCAGGTAGCAGAGGGAGGTAGATCTCTGTGAGTTCAAGGCTAGTTTCCTTCTAAGCACTGTTTCAAAACATCAGAGTTAGATCTTGTCTCAAAAATAAACTAACAAAAACAAAAGAGCAAAACAACAGCAAAAGCTAATTGATGTAAAAGGGTTTATTTTACTTTAAAACTTACACTTCATTACTCAGAAGTTTGGGGAGGACTCAATATATGAACCAGAGGCAAAAACTGAATCAAGAGACCAAGGATGAACACTGCTTCTACATAGCATACATTACCACCTTCCCCGAGGTTGCACCACCTCAGTGAGCTTGGCCCTCCCACATCAATCAATCAATCAAGAGAAATTCCACAGATATGTCTATGAGCCAAACTGTGGGAATAAATTCCTCAATGAAGTTTTCTTCTTTTTAGATTGCTGCAACTGTGTAAAGTTGATGAAAAACCTAACCAGCACAGTTGGTTTGAGTCTTATATTCAGTAATTCCCCATTAAATGTATTGACATTCTAAAAGCACAAAGAAAAATTATTTTTTGTCATCTCACTAAAAAAAAAAAAAATTCTTTCTGCCAAAACCATCAATACATAGAGATGCTCACACTCACATCTTTATTCTAAAACTCAAGAAGTTTGCTTTTAATATAACCACCACAGATCTATGGTTATTGGGCTTGCAATTGTTCTTTGCAATTTTAAACAAGACAGAAATGTTTGTGATTATTTTTGGCATTCACATACTTCTGTTTTTCACCTTAATTTTCAAACTCTGACTAAGTATAACTTTCTTCAAAGGAATTAAATGATGTAAAACAGTTACATTTGGTTTCCTGTTTTTATGTGTTTATTTCTGGATTCACTTGCTTGGTAAACAGATATTGATATGGCGAGAGCTGTCATGAACAGTATCCCTGACACCAAGAAGAAGAAAGCGGCACTGAAGAGAACAGAGGCAGCTCACACTTCCCCTAGAATTCCTTGCTGCATAAGAACCAAAAGAAGTTAAAGAATAAAAGTACCAAGCAAACAAATATCAAATATTTTTATGCTAAGAATGGAATTCAGTTGGGTGTTGTTCAGACTGTATGAATCAATGAAAACGCCTTAAGGCAGAAAGGAGTCCAGGCTGTTGTTTGAAGAGGAAGAAAGCTGTGGCAGGGCACATGGGGAGGGAAGGAAAGAGGACTCTTGATGCAATCAAAGCAAGAGGGTGTCAGATGTGCTGAACTCACAGAGGTCAATAAAAAAGAGTTTGGGAGACAGCTGAAACCCTATTTGGGATTTCTGTGTGTCAAAGTGGCATCATTGCCTTCACAATGTAGGTGGATTCAGTCAGGCTACTGTGTAAAAAATGCACCATAGGGTAATTAGGCAAACTAATTAGAAAATCTCAGCAGAGTTTCAGACAATATCAATCTGACAGAGTCAAGCTGGATTAAAGATGGACAGCCATGGATAGATTCAGAATATATGGAATTAGGAGCTAAGTTCTAAAGTGAGTAGGAGGGTTAAACATTGAGTATGATATCGGGATGGGAACAGGAACGCTTGTTCCTATCAGTGATATCTCTGAGGACACTGGGCATATGATGGCTTCTTACACAGCCGCTTCGTGGAATGTTGAAGACAGCTGGTCAGAGATTGGAGCAGCAACTTACATCTGTGTCTCAATCCTCTTGTGTGAAATGGAGATCAATATGATCTTATGTAATGAGACCAGATGTAGTCCAGAAGGTCGACTGTTTCAGTAGTATGCACAAAACCCTGGGTTCTGTCCCAGGCACCACATGAAGCTGGATCTGGTGGCAGACATTTGTAATCTTAGCACTTAGGACAAGAAGGAAGGAAGATCAGAAGACAGAAATCAACCTTGCTCTACTAATTATATTTCTGGTTCTGTGACAAAATACCATGACTAGAAACAACTTACAGAAAAAACTGTTTGGGCTTATGGTTCCAAAAATAACAGCCCATCATGTTGGAGAAGCATGGCAGCAGGCAGTAGGTGGCAGACTGTGGGTAGACCAACAGGAACAAGAACTTGAAGGCTTCCATCTTCAAATAAAAGAAAGGAAGTAGAGAGACTGAACTGAAAGTGGTGCAGGGATTTTAATCTCAAAGCCAGTCTCCAATGATGTTCTTCCTCTTGCAAGCCTATAACACATAAATCTCTTCAAACACCAACAGCAACTGGGGACAGAGTGTTCAAATGACAGAGTCTGTATGGATGTTTCTCATTTAAACCACCACATATGCCTCCAAAGAAAATTTGAGAGTTGTCTAGTATACTTTTTTAAATTGGATTTCTTATTTATTTACATTTCAAATGTTATCCCTTTTCCCAGTTTCCCATCTGCAAGCTCCCTATCCCACTCACCCTTACCCTGGTTCTATGAGGGTGCCTCCTCCACCTACTCCTGCCTCACTGCCCTAGCATTCCTCTATACTGGGGCATCAAGCCTTCACAGGACCAAGAGCCTCCCCTCCCATTGATTCCAGATAAGGACCCTTCAGCTCCTTCAATCCTTCCCATAACTCCTCCATTGGGGTCCCTGTGCTCAGTCCAATGGTTGGCTACAAGCCACATCTGTATTGTTCAGGCTCCAGTCAGCAAGCACTCCTTGATATCCATAATAGTGTCTGGGTTTGGTGTCTACATGTGGGATGGATCCCCAGGTGGGGCAGTCTCTGGATGGCCTTTCCTTCAGTCTCTGCTTCACTCTTTATCCCTGTATTTCCTTTAGAAAGGAGAAATTCTGGGTTAAGATTTTGGAGATGCGTGGGTGGCTCTATCTCTTAATTGAGGGGCCATGCTTAAACTCTGAATATGTTCTTGACAGGTTCTCCCTCTCCTTTGTGGATATTTTAGCTAATGTCATCCCTGTGGGATGATGGGATGTTCTTGCTTTCCTGGCATCTGGGACTTTCCAGTTGCTACCTCTAGTTCCTCATGCCCCATTGTTATATACTTCTGTTCAATTTCCTGTACATCTTCTCCCTCTCCTCCCATAGCTGATTCTTCCCCTCTTTATCCCCTACCCCTCTTTTCTTCCATCCAGGTCCCTCTCTCTACTTCCCTTGAATATGTTGTTCTTCTAAGTAGGATTGAAGCATCCACTCTTTGGTCTTTCTTCCTCTTGAGCTTCATGTGTTCCATGTATTGTGTGTATTCCATGTTCTTTGCCTAGCATCCACTTATTAGTGAGTAAATACTATGGGTGTTCTTTTGTGACTGATTTACCTTACTCAGTATGAAATTTTCTAGATCTATCCACTTGCCTGAGAATTTCATGAAGTCACTGATGTTTTGTTTTGTTTTATAATTTTATTAGATATTTTCTTTATTTCCATTTCAAATATTATTCCCTTTCCTTGTTTCCCCTCTGAAACCCCTCTATCCCACCCCCCATCCCCTGCTCACCAACCCACCCAGTCCTGCTTCCCCATCCTGGCATTCTCCTACACTGGGGCATTGAGCCTTCACAGGACCAAGGGCCTCTCCTCTCACTGATGTCCCAACAAGGCTATCTTCTGCTACATATGCCACTGGAGCCATGGATCCCTCCGTGGGTTGGTGGTTTAGTCACTGGGAGCTCAAAGGGTACTGGTTGGTTCATATTGTTGTTCCTCCTATGTGGCTGCAAACCCCTTCAACTCCTTAGGTCCTTTCTCTAGCTCCTTCATTGTGGACCCTGTGCTCAGTCCATTGGTTGGCTGTGACCATCCACTTCTGTATTTGTCAGGCACTGGCAGAACCTTTCAGGAGACAGCTATACCAGGCTCCTATTAGCAAGCATTTGTTGGCATCTGCAATAGTTTCTGAGTTTGGTAACTGTATATAGGATGGATCCCCAGGTGGGGCACTCTCTAATTGGCCTTTCCTTCAGTCTCTGCTCCACATTTTGTCTATGCATCTTCTTTCATGGGTATTTTGATCCCCCTTCTTAGAAGGACTAAAGTATCCACACTTTGGTCTTCCTTCTTTTTGATCTTCATGTGGTCTGTGAATTGTATCTTGGGTATTCTGAGCTTTTGGGCTAATATCCACTTATGAGTGATGTTCTTTTGTTATTGGCTTACCTCACTCAGGATGATATTTCCTTGTTCCATCCGTTTGCCTAAGAATTTCATGAGTTCATTTGCTAATTAGCAGCTGAATTGAATACCTGGGATATTCCCACAGAAAACTTTAATCCTGTTGCTTTTAACCGTTGACTTTTTATTTTAAGCAGATTAGCTGCCTTCACACAGGATCACCTTCAGCAAGCTTAGTTATTCATCATGAAAGTTACTCACCACTATGAAGAAATGCATTGAGTGCATATTCATAAGTCCTTCCTGGCTTTGGTCTGAATGGGAAAAAGGTGTGCTTATGAAGGTAGGCAGTCAGAGATGGGCAACTGCCTTTCTTGAGTTCCTATCAACCTAAGACAGAGACAAACACCAAATGGCCTTTGTTTTGTCCAAATAAACACAAACAAGCTATGCTTGTTGTCTGAGATGGGTAAGAAGGAGTGATATAGCTCCAGACCTAAGACAAACATGGTCTCCAAGCCACTATATTTCTTAGATCCTGGAGTACAAGTAAGTTTTGTGCCCCCGTTCCACTCATCTTTTAAAAAATAAAAAGGGGGAATTGTGCCCTTCCCCCAGCCCTGAGCAGGCTAATCAGGCCTTACTCCTACCTAGATGGAAGTCTCCTGCCTTGCCCGCTTGCAGAAGCAGACTGCCTGTTGAGCTGCTGAGCTTGTTTTACAATAGTATCCAGCTGAAGCCAGGGCACCAGAACCCAGCCAAAACAAAGGATGGGTCTTTTGGTTTCCCCCATATAAACACAGAGCTGAAAATTAAACTTTGAGCCATGATCAGAGGGAAAAAGAAGAAGACATTGTTTTTAATAGTACTGTGTAGATGTACCACATTTTATATATCCATTTATTTGTTGAGGGACATCTGTGTTGTTTCCAGCTTCTGGTTATTATAAATATGGGTGCTATGAACATAGGGGAGCATGTGTCTTTATTACATGTTGAAACATCTTCTGGGTATATGCCCAGGAGTGGTATAGCTAGGTCCTCAGGTAGTACTATGTCTAATTTTCTGAGGAACCACCAGACTGATTTCCAGACTGAGTATATCAGCTTGCAATCCCACCAGCAATGGAAGAGTGCTCCACTTTTCCATATCCTTGCCAGCATCTGGTGTCATCTGAGTTTTTGATCTTAGCCATTCTGATTGGTGTGAGATGGAATCACAGGGTCATTTTGATTGTTATTTCCCTGATATCTAAGGATTTTGAACATCTCTTTAGGTGTTTCTCGATTATTTGAGTTTTTCTTATATTAGATATTTTCATTATTTACATTTCAATTTTTATCCCTTTTCCAGGTTGCCCTTCCAGAAACTACCTATTCCATTCCCTCTTCCCCTGCCTCTATGATGGTGCTCCTCCACCCACCTACCCACTCCTGCCTTCCTGACCTGGCATTCCCCTACACTGGGTCTTCAAACCCCCCATGCCCAAGAGCTGGTTCTTTCACTGATGTCCAACAAGGCCATTCTCTGCCACATATGTGGCTGGAGGCCTGGGTCCCTTCATGTGTTTTCATTGATTGGTGGTCCAGCCCCTGGGGGTCTGGCCAGTTGACACTGTTGCTCCCCCCCCATTAGCCTGAAAACCCCCTCAGCTCCTTCAGTTCCTACTCCAAGTGCTCCATCAGGGACCCTGTTAGATTCGAAAATCTAACGTCCAGGAGTCAGCCCACAAGAATCAAGAGACTGGGATTGATGCAAATTGCAAGAAGATTTATTGAACCAATTCACATTGGGATCTCCTGCTCGGGTAACCAGGAAGACCCCTACTGACAGAAGTTGACTTCTTTTATACACTCAAAATGTAGTAGTACATTTCGGAGGAAGAGCAGGAGGGACCCTTGTGGCTTTTCCTGACATCAGTAGAGGGAACCATCGACCTCAAAAGAGGAACTACCACATGCGCCAATCTCATGCCCTCTTGTCCCTTCCTCATGTCTTCTTCCATGTCTTAAGCTTTGTGGTTGGAACATGTTTTGTCCTACCCATGTCTCAAACCCTGTGGTTTTAACATGCCCTGACTCAGTAGAACCTTTTCTAACTATGCTGCTTCAGGAAAATGGCTTGTACATTATATTCTCACATTCCCAGTATATTACAGTCTCACATTCTCTGTATATTTTTACATTCTTTATACATTATATTTTTACAACACCAACCTCAGTCCAATTGTTGGCTGTGAGCATCTGCCTCTGTATTTGTCAGGCTCCTGTCAGCAAATACTCTCTGGCATCCACAATAACTTCTGGGTTTGGTGACCTTATAAGGAATGGATTCCCAGGTAGGGCAATCTCTGGAAGGCCTTTCCTTCAGTCTCTGCTCCACACTTTGTCTCCATATTTCCTCCTGTGAGTATTTTGTTCCCCCTTCTAAGAAGCACCGAAGCATCCACACTTTGGTCTTTCTTCTTCTTGAGCTTCATATAGTCTATGAATTGTATCTCGGGTATTCTGAACACTTTGGCTAATATCCTCTTATCACTGATACATACTGTGTGTTTTCTTTTGTGACTGGGTTACTTACAGTGTATGGGAATCTTTAGATGGTTTATTTAATCCTGATTTAACTTTGGTACCTGATATCTGTCTAGAAAATTGTCCATTTCATCTCTATTTTCTAGTTTTGTTGAGTATAGGCTTTTGTAGTAGGATCTGATGATTTTTTTAATTTCCTCAGTTTTTCTTGTTATATCTCCCTTTTCATTTCTGATTTTGTTAATTTGGATACTGTCTCTGTGCCCTCTGGCTAAGGGTTAATCTTGTTGATTTTCTCAAAGAACAGGCTCCTGGTTTTGTTGATTTTTTGTATAGTTCTTTTTGTTTCTACTTGGTTGATTTCAGCCCTGAGTTTATTTTCTGCCATCTACTCCTCTTGTATGTATTTGCTTCCTTTTGTTCTAGAGCTTTCAGGTGTGCTGTTAAGCTGCTAGTGTATGCTCTCTCCAGTTTCTTTATGGAGGCACTCAGAGATATGAGTTTTCTCTTAGCACTACTTTCATTGTATCCCATAAGTTGGGTTATGTTGTGCCTTCATTTTCATTAAATTCTAAATTTCTTTCTTTCTTTCTTTCTTTCTTTCTTTCTTTCTTTCTTTCTTTCTTTCTTTCTTTCTTCCTTGACCAAGTTATCATTGAGTAGAGCGTTGTTCAGCTTCTATTTGTATGTATACTTTCTGGTTTTTTTGTTATTATTGAAGACAAGCCTAGTCTGAGGAGATCTGATAGGATGTGAGGGATTATTTCAATCTTCTTGTATCTGTTGAGGCCTGTTTTGTGACTGAGTATCTGGTCAGTTTTGGAGAAGATACCATGAGGTTCTGAGAAGAAAGTATATCCTTTTATTGTAGGATGAAATATTCTGTAGATATCTTTTAAATCCATTTGGTTCATAACTTCTGTTAGTTTCACTGTGTCTCTGTTCAGTTTCTGTTTCCATGATCTGTCTGTTGCTAAGAGTTGGGTGTTGAAACCTCCCACTATTATTGTGTGAGGTGCAATGTGTATTTTGAACTTTAATAAAGTTACTTTTATGAATGTGGGTGCCCTTGCACTTTGAGCATAGATATTCAGAATTTAGAGTTCATTTTGGTGTGTTTGTTGAGTATATAATGTCCTTCCTTACCTTTTTTGATAACTTTAGGTTGAAAGTTGATTTTATTCAATATTAGAATGGCTACTCCAGCTTGTTTCTTGGGACCATTTGCTTGTCAAATTGTTTTCCAGCCTTTTACTCTGAGGTAGTACCTGTCTTTGTCACTGAGGTGTATTTCCTGTATGCAGCAAAATGCTGGGTCCTGTTTATGTATCCAGTCTCTTCGTCTATATCTTCTTATTGGGGAATTGAGTCCATAGACATTTAGAGCTATGAAGGAAAAGTGATTGTTGCTTCCTGTTATTTTGGTTGTTAGATATAGAATTATGTTTGTATGGCTATCTTCTTTTGGGATTGTTGGAAGGTTACTTTCTTCCTTTTTCTAGGGTGTACTTTCCATCCTTGTGTTAGAGTTTTCTGAGGGGGACTGTCCAGCGGGCCCTCACTCTGTGGGTGATCTCGGACTGGAGGATTATTGAGTACCTGTGGAAATAAGCGGGTGGGGGAGACAAAAGAAAGCACACCAAGTAGATGTATCAAGGTGTCACTTTACTTAGAGGATAACTGAGTTTATATAACCAGTGGCAGGATCGAGACCAAGGGGAAATCGAAAGTAACCAATCTTAACATAAACACAAGACCGGAGGAGAAACTTGAAAGAAAGTCCAACAGGCCTTGATCTGTGGCAGTCCAAGTATCCTCTCCACAGGAGGCATGAGCAGCCCTGGATCAGGCCCATTTAGTTTAGCTTTAGACTCTTGAGGCGAAGGGGGAGGGAGCCCACAGTTTTCATCTATTATCTTTTGTAGGGCTGGATTTGTAGAAAGATATTGTGTAAATTTGGCTTTGCATTAAATATCTTGGTTTCTTCCATCTATGGTATTTGAGAGTTTTGCTGGGCATAGTAGCCTGGGCTGGCATTTGTGTTCTCTTAGGGTCTGTATGACATCTGTCCTAAGGACTCTGTGTGGGTCCCTCTTAGGCCAGATATTTGAGTAGAAGCTGTGATCTTATCTGTGCTCTCAGGTGTGTCAGCATTACTGGGAGACCAGCTCTCTCTAGATAGGATTTGGGTATGGAGACAATCTAGTATACTTAAGACCTCCTTCCAAAAGAAAGTAAATAGCTCATACAGGTAGGGGCAAGATAAAATGTATAAAGTGATAACAAGTGTCTTGTATAAATATGTGACATATAGTATTATAATATTGTATTACATTGTATCTTCATAGCTCTTTTTGAGTGTTTACTTTGCATAGTAATATAGTTTACCTGAGAGCTGCTGTTTTTAGTACTGAGTTGACCTAGACATTAGTTTTTATTCCACCATGGATCATTTATTTTTATACTTATTGTTTTAACAAACTGCCCACATTCTGTGAGACTCAATTTCTCATCTATAAGATGGGGTCCATTAAATCATATGTTAAACTAGAAGCATTAAATAAGATATTTTTAATAACTCAGAGTAAGAATTAATTCCAAGAAACTTAAGTATTAGTCATTGCAAAAATTAAATAGCTATGCTCTTTGGTTAGTGGCTTAGTCTCTAGGAGCTCTCCTGGATCCAGGTTAGTTGACACTGTCTGGTCTCAGTGTAAGAGTATGGTCCTAATCCTGTAGAGACTTGGAGCCTAGGGGGAAAAATGCATGTGGGGGGCACCCTTTCAGAGGCAAACGGGAGGGGAGATGGGACAAAGATTTCTGGGAAAGGAGACTGGGAAGGGACAACATTTGGAATATAAACAAACAAAATAATTAAAAATTAAAAAAATTAAAAATTAGTTATTTAAATATTCCTTTTAATTTGTTTGACTTTTAAAAGTAAAGTTTGTATATGTGGCCCAGCTACCCTTATTTTGGTCATGTTTTGAAAATATTTATACTGCCAGATTGCTGCCAAATTAATTTGCCAGACTATACTGTCATATTGCTCTTTATAGTATGGGTTAGGTAGGGGGCCATATGGATGCCCATAGCTAGTGTTTCCACAGAAGACCAAGACCGAGTGGATATCCCCTTTTTTATTTTTTTATTTTTTCAGCTGGTGCCTGAGGCCATGTTGGCGTTGATGTCCTTGGGCTGTGCTGCTACCGAGAACCATGTTGATGTGTGTGGTTTGTGCTGCCACCTGAGGCCATGATAATACCCAATTTTTGCGCTGCTACTAACAGCCATGCTGATGTATGTGGCCCTGCTGTGGGTGGGAGCCATGTTGTTGTATGTGGTCCATGTTATCACTGAAGACCATTGAAATATCTGTGGTCTGAGCTGGCATAGGAGACCTTGTGGATGTCCATGATTTGTGTTCCTGCTAGAGGCCATGTTGATGTATGTGGTCTGTGTTATCCCTAAGTAGATGTTGATGGGGGTGACTGGTGCTGCCACCTGAGGCCTTGATAATGTTCTTGATCTTGTTGTGACTGGGGGCAAGGTGGATGCTTCCATTACCAGTTACCACCGAAGACCATAAGAATGGTTGTGCTTGGTGCTGACATCTGAATTCATGTTGTTGTCCATAGCCCTTGTTGTAGTCAGGAACCGTGTGGAAATACACAATTCATGTTGCTGTTGACTGTAAAGGGAAAGGAAACTTATTTTGCAGTGGTATCGATGACTGTAGACTCTGAGAATGAAAGTCCCAGAAGGCTTTGTTACCTTCTCCACTGCCCACGTCCCAATGAAGAAACAGTCTAAACAGGAAGCCCATAATAAGAACTCTTAAAAATTGATGCAGGCATGCATTGCTGAAGTGTAGCTCTTCAGAGCCGATGTCTTCTGGTTGACCTTAGGGTGGGGAAGGAGTAAGTTTTTAAGGGGCTAGCCTATAACAGGAGTTTTACTATGTTCCAGTGAGGATATGGATAGCACAATTTGAAACTGATCTTTTCTTTCTTCCTTCCTTTCTTCGTTCCTCTCTCTCTCTCTCTCTCTCTCTCTCTCTCTCTTTCTCTCTCATTCTCTGTGTCTTTTCCTCTTCCTCTTCCTTATCCTCCTTCTCCTTCTTCTTCATATTTTGGCTCAAGAAATGTATAATTCCATGCTAGCCACCGCATCAGTTCTAGCTGTACTTTGTCTGACACCACCTGTATTCCCAGGAGATTACTATGAGGATTACCTGCTAGACTTAATGAAATTTACATTCTGGTTCTTGTTTTGTCTTTAATGAGTCAAAGTAATTCTTTACATTAAAAGTTAAGAGTAGAAGAGAAAGAGACTCATGTGATTTACAGTTTTATTAGATTTCTGTTTAAAACACAGATGACCCATACAAAATTGAACAATGTTAACCTCTTTACTTTCAGACTTAAAGTTATTCACTTATATATGCCAATTCTCTAACCAGGAGAAAATGGGAGGCAATAGCTTGCTGAGAAATTTCAAATAGTTACACCCAATTTGCTGTTTTAAATTTTAATATTTTATACTATTACATAAAGAGTTAAGGAAAGCAGAAATAAAAAATAAGGATGAGGGAGAGGAAGAGAAAATGTATGTTAGAGATGAAACATCAATAGTGTCTCTTATACAGTCACTATATTTCAAACAACCATCCATGTTCATACACATACACACACACACACACATACACATTATTCAATGTGCTTGAAATATTTCATATACATTTTACAGATGAAGATTTTAGTATCTTAACAGTAATAAGAATCTATTTTATAGCATGAATGGAATAGAATGAAAAAGCACCAATTTTAAAATTAATGTACTCCTTTAAACTTAATAACAAATGTTGAGTACATTTTTGAGTGTTTAGTTATAGAAGGCAATGGAGTTTTAAATGTTAACAACATGTAAAAAGTCATGTAACTTATAACTAACACTTGGAAACATTCCAGCTCTTGTGTATCTAATAAATAATTAATTTGATAATGCATAAACAAATATTACTTGTTTTGAGATATATTTTGAAAAGATGTTACTCTGTCAATTGTGACTGATTAGGACACAATTCCCTGAGCTAGTTTATATGTCTTGTTTAACTTACATTTCCTTCCAATTTTGAAAGAAAAATCTCAGCTAACCACTAATTGTATTTCCCCTATTTAGCAGATTTACATTCTTGTCAACTAAACCACTTCCTTCTTCTACTATAGAAGCAAAATTTCTGTGGCAATTAGAAATAATTGCTGTGATTTCTCCACCCACCTAACTCTGGCTTCCAACAGAGCACTGTATCACATTAGCCTTTAAAGATAAGAATGCTGAAAGGAAAATGTATCTTTTGAAACTAAGACACCATGAAGTTTAGCACCTTCGTAATCTTTATAAAATCCCTTCTGCCTAACACAAAATACTGGTTTTGTGTGTGTGTGTGTGTGTGTGTGTGTGTGTGTGTGTGTGTGTGTATGTGTGTGTGTGTGTGTGCATGTAATACATAAAATACACACACATATATAATGTGTATTATATTTAGTAAATATTATATATGTGTGTGTTTAAGTTTCAGTTATATGTTATGCAGCTTTTTACATATTGTTAACATTTATAACTCTAATATCTTCCAAAACTAAACAATCAAAAATTTATTGAACACTTGTTAGAAAGTTTAGAGGAGTACATTAATTTTAAAATTGCTGCTTTTTTCATTCTATTCTATTCACATACCATACACACACACACACACATACCCACAAACACACACACACAGTGAGAGAGAAAGTGTGTGTGTGGGGGTGGGGGGGAGCTTGTTTTCTTCAGAATAGTCTCCAAGGCAAGAGGAATAGGTGAGGAGGACAAGCAACCAACTTATTTTGTAGACTGAAAAGTACAGATGGAAAGAGCTTTTATTGACTGAGTCACCTAACTAGCCACATCATCTTCCATCTCTGTTGTTAAGGATGACAGATTGCTTTAAAAGACCATAACTTGGTCTTTTAGTAAAATCACTGATTGTTGAGGAGCTGGTCTTTTTCAATAGAGTAAATTGACTAATCACTGAAGCCAGAGATTATTTCGTGAATCAAATTTAAATAGAATGGGAGGTGAGGTCCATGACGAAGTCCTGGAACTTTGAAACTGGGCTAATAGGAAGAGACCATGAGAAACAATTGTGGGTTTGATTATCCATCACATGAGTTCTTTTGAGGGTCAGATTCAAAGGGTATACAGTCCAAATGTTTATTTTTATGAGGATGTCAAAGGATTTTAATTCAGTCAACCGTAGTTGGGCAATGTATAGCTTTAGTACTTCGGGATTTTTTATCTCTTTACTTCCCTTATACTGCTTACCTGGTGTAAATCAACTACAACTAGGAACACAGCTTCATTGTCTCTTTTGCCAAACTCTAGTCTTATCAGTTATCTTTGTAAAAATCCCATCAGTACTCTATGCTAATCTTCTGGATAATTTATGTGGAGCTCTGTGGAACTGCTCCAGTTTCCTTTGCATATCAATATACTAGTGACTTAGAGAGTGATACAGAAATCAGCCCAGAAAGGGCAAAGGAGAATAGCATGTCTTCACATTGCCTTTGGCCATGTGCTAATTTATTCAATAATATTGTTTACAACCTGAGGTTTAGAGACTTTTAGGCTTTAAGAGAGAAAGAGGGGAATTGAATCAAGCTGAGTTTTTAATTGAAAGGTGCTGCATTTTTTCTTTGCAATTGCCTCAAAAACAATCCCTTCCCAGTATCTCTGTGGGTGCCTTCGCAGAGAATGGAGCAAAGCAGAAAGTGAGCAGAGGTATTATGTGTGCAGGTAAAGAATCAACTTTCCAAGGCAGTCTCTCTTGCCCCAATTAAGAGAAAACATTAGAACTAGGTAGGAAAGCATACATTTCCACAGCTGGATCTGGCTTCAGTGATCAAAGGCTTCCTCTTTGGGGAAACTAATCATTTTTAAACCAGTGGCTGTTTGTCGGCAAAACTCAATGCAGGAAGACATTTTTAGGCAGAGATTCTTGAATTGGGAAATAGAGAATTTTGTTCAAGGATAAAAGCAACAAAGGTTCTATGGATGATAAGTGTACAAGATATATAGAGAGCAATAGTATAAACAGTACTGAAGGTAAATTCTGAGACCTAGAACCAGTGCTGACTCATTTCAATACTATGAAGGGGACCACACTTAGAATGTCTCTTTCACAACTTCAATTAATTCCTGTGATCTAGTTAGTATTATTTGACAACAAGGCATTGGCTAGAGTGACCTGAAAGGGAAGCTTTGATTGAGGACTTGACTCAACCAGAGTGGCCTATGAACATGTGTAATTATACTGATTACTTGTTAATGCAGCAAGGGCCACTGTATGCAGCACTATGCCTAGGCAGATTGTCCTGGGCTATACAAATGAGTTAACTAAGCATGACCCTAGGAGGGAGCAACGAGTGGGACAACTAGCAAATTGTATTCTCTGTGGTTCCAGCTACATTTCCTTGGCTAAAAGTGGTGTCCCTGGTTGGAAGTAATCCTGCATAGAGTAATATGCAGTCCTTCCTTCAGGTCTGTGGCTTGAATTTCTGGCCTGACTTCTGTCACTGATGGACTGTGACCTGAAAGTATAAAATGAAACAGTCTTTCTTTCCAAAGTTGTTTTCAGTGAAAGTAGTTTATCATAACATAAAGAAAAACTAAACTAGCTATTATATCTAGTATTTAACTTATTACTTAATACTTGAAAAACATCCTTAGCATCAAAGTTTGTTTTCAAAAGCAGAAGATTTTACAGAAAAGTCTCAGTTTTCCATGCCCTCACTCGACAGGTCTAAACTTGTTTGTCTGGTAGAAGGCTCTGATCACACCATGCTGGCCTTTCTCCACATGTCCCTGGTCAAATCCAGTTTCCATCCTGCTGTGTTTTGGGGGAGCTTAAATTGTGATACCCTTTCACCTGGCTTTAAATAGCTTGGGACAGTGGGAGGTTCTGGCAATATGCTGTAGGACTGGGTGAGAGTTTGGCATGTTTACTTCCCTCCCTTGTTTTCCTGCCTTAGCACTGCAGCTCTATTGGTAGCTGATTTGGACTCCTCTAGGGTGGTATTTTCTGGCTTTAAACTCCTGCCAGGCAGCCGGCTCATGGGCGGTAAGATTTTCTACTTCTCTATCACCCTCACGGCACTCTTCCTGTTTCCACACTTTTGGATATAAATTTAGTTCTTACTGTGCCTATGACCGATTCTTTTTCCTCTTACTGGGGTTATAAGATCTGGCTGGCATATTGGGATCAGAGTTGCACACATCACAGAGGAAACCATTAGCAGGAGAACAGGCTGGGTATACATCAGTTCTCATTGTGGCTATACTAGATCCCCCTCCCAGCTCTGCATGAAGTCATAATAATTGGCATGTTACTTGTAGTTTAGCCCCAAAAGCTCTTGTGAAAGTTCAACTCAGAAACGTACAGGAAATAAAGCCAAAAAAAAAAAAAAAATTTGAACTTGGCTCAATTTATCAAAGTAACCAGTAATTTTGAAATAATGGTATTGGTAATTCATTTGTTTGTTATTCTCTTTTATCATTCATCAATTTGAAAAGTAAGCCTAGGGTTAGTACACACCTAGGAACTACACTACTGGGCTGGTAGAAAGTATAAATCATATCTGGCTATACTTTCTACATCAAGAATCATGGTGTGATGTCTTTGAACCCACAAAATTGTGGTGCTATATAGATTCACCTGTCATAAAGATGCTGTAGTTATTAAAGAATAAAGCTATTTCTAGAAGGGTAGTCCCCTTCTAGAGAGGGGGTAGGAGGAATTGTTCTTCCTCCAAGAGAGTTCTAGAGATTGTCTTATATTAGTTAATTTTAATATCCATTTACAAGACAAATAAATTTAGATAATGTAGTTTATGGAGCTCATGTCTTTAAATGATATAAATAGACATGGTAGAGTAGTTCTGGATGTGAGATACATTGAAAATAACTTACATAACTGTATATGATGTGCAAGTCCCCCAAAAGGAGACTAGCCAGGGGCTAAGTGCCTTCCAGGTGACCCCCAGGAGAGTTACACAGAAAGCATTTAATTTCCACAGAAATAACACATGAAGACTGTGGATGGTGAAAGAGACTCTTCTGATATTTATCTGTGCTTTGATTGTGAAGTTAATCACAAAAGGAAATGATAAGGGTGTGCCTGACTTCCTGGACTGATGCTCCAGCCTCCAAAGAAGACAGTTCTCAGAGACGTGCCCAATGAGAGGAAAAACATCTAAACACAATAGCACAGGAAGGTTAAGAAACATCCCACCACACAGCACACCTGAAGCTGTCCTGGGATCACCTAAGGATTAACCATGGAATGAAGCATTGCTTGAAATTGAGGTTTAAAAATCTCAGACTGACTAAGTTAAAATCCTGTGATGCATATATAGAAGGATTCACTTGGTTTTCTGTTTCTTCTCTCAAGACAAGTGCCATTTTTGGGGAAAGTAGTATTAGGTACCCCATGGTTACACTTGTAAATTGAATGCAGTCACAGAGACCAGCCACACAAACACTGGACTGTTGGCTCTTGCACAGCAATGCCATAGTGTTTATCTGCCCATGGGCTTTTTCAGTTTCTCATCCTAAGTACCCATCATCCTTGTGTTCTCTCTTACTTCTGTATCATATCTGTATCATTCCACATCATGCAGGTCTTGGAGTTTGACTCCTAACCAATTATGACAAGATGTTTTTCCTTTTCTTCTCTCAGGTTGAGTTTATACCTTGACATCAAGTTCCTTCTGTCAAATGAACAGTTCTAATCCTTAAAGCAGAGAAGACCTGGGTGACGTTCTCATACTGGTCTGCATCTAATTCCAGTGCTTTCACCTCTTGTTCATTTCACCTTTGGGGTGCATTATAAAAATCAGTTATTTTTACTTTAAATTATGTTTTGTATTTAATTATGCTAGTGTGTGTGTGTTTGTTGTTTGTGGAAGTATGCGTATGCATGTGCAGTATGGCTCATTTGTGGAGGTCAGAGTACTACTGGTGGAAGTTTGCTTTCTCCTGACATCAAACTCAGGTCAATAGGCTTAGTAGCCAGCTCATATACCCACTGAGGTACCTTACTGGTCACCAAGAATAGTTATTAAAACAATAATTTGACATAAATTTGTTGAAGCTCTCTTTGGTTCATAAAATAACACTGTACTTTTTACTTCCACATTTTGTGAACAAGTACTTCTCAGATGTTCATCTTTAACTGATAAATAGTCTTTTTGAAGTAAAAGCATCACCAAGGAAACAGATTTCACATAATTTATGTTTCACTCTTTTCTCCAGTTCTGGCTGAATTTCAAATAAGGAAAAGTTGAGACCTCAGAGTGTTATGATTGGAAGCAAGATGGAAAACACCTGTGAAACTTCAGCACTCTTCTTTCCTCCCCACACAGTCTCTGATACAATTGCAAACCATTTGCTACCTGGAGATAAACAGCTGTGTTGCAGACAATGTAATTATTAACAATACATTCCATACTCTAGGAAAAATTGTGTTAAATGGCTGAGTCTATTGGAGTGACAGTTGCTGGTTGTTTTGGCAATTCCATG
Source organism: Mastomys coucha (assembly GCF_008632895.1). NCBI lineage: Eukaryota > Metazoa > Chordata > Mammalia > Rodentia > Muridae > Mastomys > Mastomys coucha. Next base: position 70,065,899 of record NW_022196903.1, on the reverse strand, counting down.
TACAAGTTGGGCAGCATAAAGTATTTGTGTCAGTACCATTAGTCTCTTCTTAATAATATAATTAACAGAAACACACAAGAGTGAGGGCTATAATTCTAAATGCACAGGAATTCATCCTATACATCTCCTTTTGGAGTTTGTGTTTGTCTATGAATACATATAAATAAATATTGTTGGATCTATATGTCTAGTCAACATAGAGGAAACACACAGAAGACTGTGTCATTTTGTGACAGCCCAAGGCATTGTGTTTTCATTTACTATATAAAAGCAACAAAGTATGGAAATGATACATATTAAAGTCCATTGCTTCTGGCATATTTGTCAAGTAAACAATAAAAAGAAGAGACAGTCGTGATGTAATTTCACTTAACGAAAAGAAACCTTCTAGATATTTATAGTAAAACACAGGTTGAAAATATTTCCCTGACCTCAGGGTAGCACGACATTAATATAGACTGTAGAAGAAAAGTCTAGTGTTCATTCCAATTTCCAGTCATTGTTATACGCTGTACTCAGGATTGTTTCTTTCTATTGAATGCTCTCCAGTAGTGAGAATAATATTTATGGAACAAATTGAATCTCTCCATTTCTCAGGAAATATATTCAGTGCCTTCCCATTATGTTCAAATCTCCAAATTATATTGTTACTGGACACTTAAGAGGTAGATGAATAAAGTATTGCTCTTCAACCTGAGTCACCTCCCCTTGATTGTCTTGTCCCTGTAGGGTATCATCTAACAGCCCCACCAGCACCCCTCAAGGGCTGACATTTGTGGTTAAGCACATCGTGGTGAAAGAGAGATGAACGTGCTCAGTTTAGATGGGTACTGTGTACAAGTACAGTAATACCAATCTCTTCTTGAAGGGACCTTTCCACAAAACTCCTATTAATCATCTCATCTATATGTAAGATGTGACATACATATGCTTAAAATTATGGCTCATGATTGTTAGGATCCATTAAATGTCACAGAACAGCTCCTCCGTCAATCAGGATTGGATCTACCCATATTCTATGCCTGAAGATCAGCCCTTTTACTGTAAACTCAAAAAGAATCCCAAAGAACTCTATCTTTTGAGGTACATATTTGCAGCAGTTGGCTTTCATTCTGTGGTGTGTATTCTTGTTTTCCTTTTAAAAAATCTGTACTTCATTTCCTTTTGCTGCATCTTGTCCAGCTCATTGTTAGAGATAAAACAGAGCTGTGCATCAAATGACATGACAACTAAGACTATCTAGTCCATAAACCCATCATTTGCATATTATAATACATAAATATGTATATACATATATGTATACACACATATATGTGTAAACATGCAATATATGTAAATATACACATATACATATATGTATACACACAAACATATATACACAAACACACATACACACCTATATAATATATATAAATTTAGGAAACAAATTGATTATCAATTATTTAAAACTAACTGAAATGAGGAAAAGAAAGAATGAACTTCTCTCCTATTTTCCTGTAGCCATGAATATGTTAAATGTGAGCTAAGCTGTTAGAACTATGTGAAATCTTTTGCTTTTCCAGAGAGGTAAGTTTTTTCTGTGGAGCTAGGACCTTAACATGACTATATCAAGAGAGCAACTCTTAGAATATGTATAAGTGTGTCTTACTAAAGAGGTAAAGATTTCTACAATAAAATATATTTTACAATTATTTTTATTTATGTGGGAATATGTGAAAAAATGTTTCGGGGGTTTTGTATGTGATAGTGTGTGTGTGTGTGTGTGTGTGTGTGTGTGTGTGTGTTTGATGTATCTACAAAGGCCATTAGAAGGCATTAAAACTCCTTGAGATGGAGTTGCACATGGTTGTGAGCCTCCATACATGAGTTCATGGAGCCAAAGTCCTAAATCTATAGTCCTCCCTCTCATCTTCTTAAAAATGTATCCTGTTTCCTTTTATCTTCTGGATTTCAGACTGTTCTCTTGGAGCTATACAATTAGATTTTTGTCTTTCTTATATGCTTTTCCTTGTTAAAGGAAATTTCTTGTTCTCTTCGACAACATAGTGTTTTATTCAACCACTGACCAAAACATTTGTAAATGATGTTACTGGTGAATATGTATGTGTATGTATATATGCATATATGTACATATACATACACATACACTATATATGTATCATATATATGTATATCATATATATATATGATACACATATATATGATATATACTATATACATGTGTATATATGTATATATATGATTTTAGGTTCTAATTTGGCCAATTAAGCTGATCCCCATTCCCCCACAATGACTGTACTTCCACATGGTGGCTCAAAAGCTGATTGAAAGAATAGTCCATCCTCGCCGGGCGGTGGTGGCGCACGCCTTTAATCCCAGCACTTGGGAGGCAGAGGCAGGTGGATTTCTGAGTTCGAGGCCAGCCTGGTCTACAGAGTGAGTTCCAGGACAGGACAGCCAGGGATACACAGAGAAACCCTGTCTTGAAAAACCAAAAAAAAAAAAAAAAAAAAAAAAGAATAGTCCATCCTCAATGGCTTCAGGTCTGGTAGTTTTTACCTATCCAGCTACCATAGAGGCATCATTTGCATGGTTTCTGATTCATTCACTAGACTACTTGGGTAATTCCTGGTTCTCTGCCTGAAATGCTCCCTTAGAGTAGTTAGCTCCTTCTCCTTGGGAACGGAAATGTTTCCTCATAAATGTAGTCTTTTATAAGCACTCGTTTATTTTTCAGCTTAGCACACATATTCCCTTCCTTAGACTGTAATTTGTAATGTTATGTAACTTTTCATTACATATGCACTCTTCTCCCGTGTGCTGATATGCTTCCTCGCTCTTCAGTTTTACTTATCATCAGAGTTCTTCTCCATTCACCAGCTGCCTCAGCCCATCATCTCACACTCATTGTTTTTATCTTCACGGATCAGTGATGAAATACATCAAGTCTTTGGCTTTTGGGAACTACTAAGTTGCAATTTGGGGTTCTATTTTCTAATAAGATATTGTAACTTGATATTCACATTACATGGCTTTTCCTGGATAGATGTAAGAATCTAATTGTAGAAAGGGCACCAACATTCTGAGAAAGGATTTTTATCTACATTCTGCTTGCTTAGCAAAACAAAAATTATTGAAATATGGGTGAGTGTCTCATGACAGATGTATTAATGAAAAATGTATTTTTTGTACATGTCATAAATATGAAAATTGTTTTACTGGGTACCTGGCTTCCGTTTTGCACATTTTTAGTACTGTGGATCAAGGAATTAAAAAAAATGAACCCTCAAAGAAGATGGAACACTTCTTCATGAGAAATTGAAAGAGAGCAAGAGAGAAAGCTTGGCAGGTACCAAGAAAAAAAGGAATAGATAAGAGACACATAGCCAGATCTTTTAGTTAGAATCCAAAAAAGCATGCAGGCTTAGACATGGGAGTCAACAAGCAGCTGTACTGGTGTTGGGGGAGAGTCATCAGAGAAAGACTGAAAGTGTCTGGAGTGTCCTAGAACCAAGGATTATGATTTTGGCCAGTATACAAAGAGACAAGTAGAAAAGGAAAATAATCATAATGATAATCATGAATATAAATAATATTAAAATTCAGATTAAATAGAATTAAATTGAAAAGAATTAAATACTTAAATTAAAAAGAAAATTAATAATAATTTTAATTACTGTTACTTTAGTTAGAATTCAGAAAAGTGGTCGAGGTAATAAGTGAAGATCTGAAAGCAATATATTCAAGAAAAGAGTATCTAGAGTGGATAAGGACATTATTCCATTCAGTGAATATTTTTTTCATCTCCTTAGCGTGGCTTGAGATGACTCAGTTTTTGGTCATCAGGCTAGGTGATTGGCTTGTTTTGACTGTTGAGGAGAGGAACAATACTATGTTTATACTCTTATGTTTTGAGTAGTTTAGAATATCATGACACCACATAAGATTAGAGAGAGAACTCAGATTCTACTGACACTGAGGAAGTAGATCTTTCATCAGAGGCCTCAAAACAAACAAGGAAACAAACAAACAAAAAAACTCCTTCTATCCATTTTCACCTCCTATTTGATATTTTGAGTTAGAGACAAACCTGGACCACCATCTCCCTCCTCATCTGTATCTCCACTTGCCCTCAGGTAGCTGCATGCTGTATCCACCTCATGCACAGCCCAGCATATCTCTCATGAAGTCTGCCCACAGTGCCCAGCAGACATGGGCTCTGCCCCACCCTGTCAGAGCTCCATCTCCTTTCCCCTCTGCCCCTCCACCCACACTCTTGGATCCCCAGGTTGCACTCCAAGCACCACACCACAGCTTGGCCTACCTCCCAGGATATTGCCCTATTCCAGGAAACACATCTCCATCTGCCTCCTAGGAGGAGTACTCCAACCATGGACACCATGACAGTCAACACCAGAGACAACCAGATGGCAAAAGGCAAGCACAAGAATGTAAGCAACAAAAGCCAATGCAATGTGGCACCTAGAACACAGCTTTACTACCGATATCCCTGGATATCTTAACAGACATGAAGAGCAAGATTGTGAACTGAAATCCCATCTCATGAAGATGATAGAGGCAGTTAAAGAAGATATAAATAATTCTCTTTTAAAAATAGAGAAAAACACAGTCAAACAGGTAGAAGCCCTTAAAGAAAAAACAAATATATCCCTTAAAGAACTACAGGAAAATACAAACAAACAGTTGAAGTAAATGAAAACAAAACAAAACAAAACAAAACAAAATTTAAAAAATCCAAACAGACAAAAAAACCAGTCAGAGACCTAATAATGGAAATAGAAGCAATAAGGAAAACATAAATAGAGGCAAGCCTGGAGATTAAAAAGCTAGGAAAGAGAGCAGGAACCAGAGACACAAGCATCACCATCAGAATACAAGAGATGGAAGAGAGAATCTCAGGGGCAGAAGACATTGATACAATTGGTCAAAGAAAATATTAACTACAAAAATGTTACTAACTCAAAACATCTAAGGAAATTAGGGACACAACAAAAAGACTAAGCATAAGAATAATAATAGCATGAAGATCCCAGGAAACATCTTGAACAAAATCATAGAAAACTTCCTAAACCTTCCATTTATTTATTTATTTATTTATTTATTTATTTATTTATTTTTGAAACAGAGTTTCTCTGTGTAGCCCTGGCTGTTCTGGAACTCACTCTGTAGACCAGGCTGGCCTCGAACTCAGAAATCCGCCTGCCTCTGCCTCCCAAGTGCTGGGATTAAAGGCGTGTGCCACCATCGCCCGACCTTCCTAAACCTAAAGAAAGACACAGCTATAAACATACAAGAATCCTACAGAACGTCAAAGAGATTGGACCAGAAAAGAAATTCCTCCCATCACACTGTAATCAAATGTATATAATAAATGAACAGAACAAAGAAAGTATTAAAAGCTGCAAAGGAAAATGGCCAAGCAATATATAAAGGTAGACCTATCAGAATTACAACTGACTCTTCAACAGAGACTCTAAGAGTCAGAAGATCCTGGACAGATGTCTTGCAGACCCTAAGAGACCACAGATGTCAGCCCAGACTACTATACTCAGAAAACTTCTCAATCACCGTAGATGAAAAAGCCAAGATATTCCATGAAAAAAACAAATTTAAACAATATTTCTACTAATCTGGCCCTACAGAGGATATTGAAAGGAAAACAGCAATACAAGGAGGGAGACTACACCAAAGAAAACACAAGAAATTAAATCAAGTCACAGCAAACCCAAAACAAAAGAATCACCCTCACACAGTACCACCTCCAACAACAAAATAACTGCAACTAACAAGCATTAGTCATTAATGTCTCTCCACCTCAAAGAACTCTGTTCACAAATAAAATGATGCAGACTAACAGACTGGATACATAACCAGGATTTATCATTCTACTGCATACAAACACATACCTCAGTCAAAATATAGAGATTTCCAGAGAGTAAAGGGCTAGAAAAAAGTTTTCCAAGCAGATGGTCCCAAGAAACAAGTTGTAGTAGCCATTCTAATATCTAATATAACAGACTCTGAACCAAAAGAAATCAAAAGATATGGGGAAGGACATTTCATACTTATCAAAGGAAAAAATCCACCAAGATAAAGTCTTCATTCTGAACATCTATGCACCAAATGCAAGGGCACCCACATTCATAAAAGAAACTTTACCAAAGCTCAGAACACACACTGAACTCCCCAGCATTAATAGTGGAAGACTAAAACACCCCACTCTCACTAATGAACAGGTCGTCAAAACAGAAACTAAACAGAGACACATTTACAAAACTTTCTATCCAAATTTGGCCCTGTCTTATAGAAATGCAGGGACAGGGATCGAGTAGAGACTGAAGGAATGGCCGACCAGGGACCTACCCAACTTGAGACCCTCCCATAGGCAGGGGCCAATCCCTGACACCATGATGCTATGTTTTGCTTGCAGACAAGAGCTTAGGGTAGCTGTCCTCTGAGAGGCTCTACCCAGCAGTTGACTGAGACAGTTACAGATACCCCCAGCCAAACATTGGAAGGAGGTTGAGGACCTTTATGGAAGAACTAGGAGAAAGATTGAAGGCTCTGAAGGTGATAAATACCCCACAGCAAGACCAACAGTGCCAACGAACTTGACTTCTGGAAACTCCCAGAAACTGAACAACCAAAACTGAAACCGAGAAACCCAGGAGCGTACACTTTCTGGGTCGGGGTCCCGAGCATATATGTAGCAGAGGCCTGCCTTGTCTGGCTTCAACAGGAGAGGATACATTTAATTCCACAGAGACTTGATGCACCAGGGTGTGGGTATACCCAGGGGGATTAGAACACCCCCTCAGAGGCGAAAGGGAGGGTCGATGGTAGGAGGAACCCTTGGAGGAGAGCTGGGAGCAGGAGCAGCACTGTAAATGTAAATATGTGAAAATATACCCCCCCCCAAAAGAGCGAGACAAAACAGAGTAGAAGGGAGGAGTCAATTCTAAATGACTTCCAAGTCTCTGCTTTTTATCCAACTACCTAATAAGTTGTTCCAAGTCAATCTTCCTTTTCCTTTATGCCATATGCAGCACCTTTGGGGGGAGAGAGAGAGAGAGAGAGAGAGAGAGAGAGAGAGAGAGAGAGAGAGAGAGAGAGAGAGAGAGAGAGGAGAGAAGGAGCAGGTTTGGCACATCACAAAATGGTGTAGTGATTTTATTTCCTTTCAATTAAGAGAATATTAAAACCATTATTATTATTATTATTATCATCATCATCATTATGACAGCTAATTATCACTTTGTTATATGTATTTTGCCTATTTTAATTATTATGACTCCAGGGAAAGGTATTCAGGGAAAAGGTAAACAATTTTGCTTCTTGATATCTGTTGGTCATATACTAGAAATAAAGAACTATAATAAATAAAGATATGGGAAAAAGGAACTTTTCCACACTATTAATTTTAATGTAAATTAGTAAAACCTTTATGGAACAATGTGAAGGTTCTTAAAAAACTCTAGTCAGTTTACTGTATGATTCCCTATATCACTTCAAAAATTATATTCAAAGGAAATCTACATATCCCAGATACACTTACAAACTCCTTGTAATCTTTGCTTGTTTTTTTGGCCTATATTGTTAATCAGAATGACAACATACAAATTCACCAAAGTTCTTTTCAACAGATAAATGGAAAAGAAAATTATGGCTCATATGCCTAAAATGTAGAATTACTTAGCCATAAAAATGAAAAACCTAATAAATTAACAGTAAAATATGTGGAATTGGAGGACATTATGTTCAAGGAAATAGCAGAGTAACAAGAAGATAAATACCACATGCAGTAGATTCTTTTCTCACCACTGTGAAAAAACACCTGAGAAAAAGCAACTTAACAGGGAAGAAGCTTGCCCTGGCTTGCGGTTAAAGAGAATGCAATCCAACTCAACAGGGAAAATATGGCAGGGCATTAGGAAGCAGGAAACAGGAGGCTGCTGATCATACTGCATCTGCATTCAGAAAGCATGGTGGGAATAGGAAGAAAGGCTGAGCTATGAACACCCTCCTAGAATGACCTACTACCTCCAGCAATGTTCTACCTTTTAAAGGTTCCCCAACCTTATCAAATAGCACTCAGTACACAAATAACACCAAGACCCAGTGTTCAAACATTTGAGCCAATTAGGATAATTTTTGTAATACACAATACAACATGTGCACTTTTCACAATACAGCACATTACTAAGAAAAACAATACTTGGAAATGGAACAACTGTTGCTGGGTTGTATAATAAAGACAAGATACAGAGAGATATAAAAGTGGGTGCTAATGTTCCACACTACAGTGAGATCACAGCTGTTTATGCAGAAGAAGTAAGATTAAAAAGACAGTAAGTACTATGTTGGATGTGTGAAGGTGTTAAATTTTCACAAAAACTTCATATTTATATATACACACATATACATATAAAACATTTATAAAAATTATTGTATTAAAGTTTCAAACTTTAAAATTTGTTACAATTTCTTTCTAATTTTATTTTTGAATTTATAATATAATTACATCATTTCCTCCTTCCCCTTCCTCTCTTTAAATTTTCCCATATTCTCCTCCCTTCTCTCTTTCAAATTCACATACTTTTAATCACTAATTATTATTGCATGCATATATGTATATACATATACATTCCTAAATATAACCTATTGAACCTGTAAAGTATTACTACATATGTATATTTTCAGGGCTGACTGTGTGGCAGTGCACAACTAAATGGTGTGCTCTTTCCTGTAAGGACAACTCTCCCGTTCGTGGATTTCCTCAGTAGCCTACAGTTCTTTGTTTGAGAGTTGAGGTCTCATGGGCTTTTTCCCATACACTTTGACGTATCTATTGATGTCACCTTTTTCATCTAAGATTTTAAAAAAAAACTTTCTAAAAATATGTTTCCCGTCTCTTGATTTCTAAGAACCACAATGTGCATAACATGAGACAGTCTGTGATATCGTGTCCACAGCCAGAAAGCAGAGAGGAAACAGGAGTTCTATAGTCAGTGACATTATCTTCTACCAAGAGTCAACTTGTTCCTGGGCTAAAGAGTGAATGGAGTCTGTGTTACATCTGAAGCATGCTCTGTGGAGTTTGTGCTTGGTGCTCTTCTGATTGCTTCTACTGAAGGTTGCATCAGTCTCTGTTTCCTCTGAGCTGGAAGTCAGTGGATTGGAATGGACACAGCAGTGTCTTGGAATCCCCATGATATCTTCACATAGTGACTCCTTGAAACTGAAAAAAATAAGCAAATACTGGACACATCTGTAATTCTATACAAAAGTCCCACAAATTCAACTGCTTTCTTATATGTGTAGTTTTGGTTACTGATTTTAATTAATTAATTAAGAATTAATGAATTTCTGGATATTAATTTAACAGTGGAACATTCAATATGAAGCTCTTAAGAGGAAAACAATAGAGAACATTTGGGGTTTTAGTTCAGCTTTCCATTGTTCTAAAATTTTCCTTTGTCAGAGTAAACTTTACAAAATACAAACCAGTCAAAGCAACTGTCAACAATTGAAGTGAAATTGTTATTTTATATAAACAGAACGTATTCTATCCTGTTTATAGGACATTTTCTTCCCTGTTTTAAAAGGAGAGAAAGTACCACAGGATTATGTGTTTAGGTCTACAGATTGGCATTTGATTTTTGTTTTGTCAACATGTTCAATTTTGTTTAAAATCCTTCCCACCTCACTTTAAAAATCAAACATTTAATTGCAGAGAGCAATGCCCCAACAGAGGCCTCAAAGATTGCTTCAAAAACTCACTGATTACTCATATTAAAAAAGACAGTTTAAGCAAACAGAAGTGTTTACAGTAAAATAGCTTTGTTTCTGATTTATAGGTTTCTTTCATCCACCCTGTTTCTTTCTAAAATGTAATAATGTAAGGCACAAACTTGAGAGGAAAAGTCAAAAAATAAAGTAAGGAAAATATATCTTCACTCTATTTGTGTCAAAATAGCAATAAACTGGAAAGCTATATTCAGCCAAGGTGATATTTGAGTTCCATTTATAAAGGCTAGAGTCCCTGGCCTAATGTTCATTAGCTTTCTCCCTGTTGCCTAGCTACTGGTTTATAATTTTTGTCTCTGAGGATATTGATGGCTCTAATGGAGTGAGCAGTGACTAAGGGCCTAATGAAAACACTTTAAAATCTCTGTTCAGAAATGTTAACATTTTATGTACATGGCTGGTGTTGTTGATTACAAGGATCCAGAAAAGAAATGGCTTTAGAAAGGAAAATCAGTGAAAGCCAGACCGATAAGTGTTTTCAAATAATCCACACCTGTTCTGTTTGGTAAATGTGTGGCTTAAAAATTATTTACCTTAAAAGAGAGATTTGTGTGAGAGAAAATATTATTGAACTAAGTTGAATATTTTCTCTAATATATATATTGAAGATATGTGGGCTTGGCTGGGTTTTTCTCCAATGAATATTAGTAGTCACTGTGATGAGTGGGTAAGATAAAGACTGGGCATAAGAGATAGGGTTGTAGTCTAGTCTCTCTTTTTTTCAGTAACATTTTTTTTTGTTTTTTATATTCATCTGTTTGCATATAAAGTATTTTGAGTCTTGATGATTGAATACAAGAATTTCCATATATTAACTGTATTCAGGTGCTCTCGAGGAGCCAACACACACACACACACACACACACACAGTAATGGAGATCTGTTTGAGTGCATGATATGGACTGCACAGTGTAATATCATCTATCTACACATTATAAAGCTGAAGGCACAGTCGATCCTAAGTATACAAGGCTAGATACTTCAGTAATCCCTAATCCCTATATAGTTTGAAGAATTTCCAGAAACCTGCTAGTCTTCCATTCATGTTGCACTACTAAAAAAGCTAGATTCTGGCACCAGTAAAGATGTTCAGTAGCAGCGTCAACAATTGATTTAATGTACTTAGAAGCAAGAAGGATAAACAACCACTGTGGAGAGTAAACAACCACTGTTTGTCTCTTGGTTCTTTTTAATATCTGGACTGCTGTTGTAAATGACTGCCCTCTCCCTGCAGGAGAGTGTTTTCTCTTCAGCAAAATCTTCCTGCCCAGGGGTCTTAAAAGAGGTGTATTTCATAGATGTTCCTAAATCCAATCAGATTAACAGCCACTGTGAGTCATCACAATACTACAGCTGCCGAAAGCATTCTCTGTCTAACATTTGAGTGTAATTTAATTGATTTTTCCAAAAAGTGTATTTAAAATATGTGTTTCTTGTGCTGTATGTTTTTATTTTTATTGTTACAGGTTTGTTTTCTAAAGAGGGAGAGAGAAAGAAGGTGTGAAGATAGACGGGTGAAGAGGAGGGAGGAATTAGGTTATTGGATATGGTCAACTGTGATAAGTTTATATTGGATAAAAATTATTTTCAATAAAAAGATGAAATAAAAAACACAAAAGACAGCTTTTCTATTGATTTGCCAAGAATCATAGTCCAAAACACACAAATACTAATCCAAATGGCCTAAGGAAGTCAGTGAAGGATTTGAAATTATAATTGTGTTCCCAAACTACATCCCATGTATGGATGAGAATCAGAAAGTAGACATTATCTCATTTCAAAAGGGCTAATTTCAGAGATGTAGAGAGACTCTAGTCATGAGTGTTTTTATATTCTCTGTAATGTTTCATAGTTATATTATCATTCAGAGCTTATGATATATGATATTTCTTGAAATGTAGTATTGGAAGAGTTAGATACACCATGAGAGGTAATTCTTAGACCCATGGATTCCAATATAGTACTAGATAGATGTTGTGGTTTCAGTAAAAATGGCCCTACAGTCTCAGGGAGTTACATTATTGGAGTTGTGGCTTTCTTGGATTTGGTGTGGCACTAGGGGAGCAAGTATGTGAAAGTTGACCTTTGAGGATTCAGAGGCTGAAGCCAGACCTAGTGTCACTCTTCTGCCTGTTTCCAGACATAGAATTCTCAGCTCCTCTCCAGTACCATGTCTGCCTATGTGCCTACACTTCTCACCGTGACGATAACAGACAGTAAGTTAGTCCCAATTAAATACTTTTCTTTATAAGAGTTGTCATGGTCATGGCACCTATTCACAGCAATAAAACACTAAGTAAGACAATATGTGAACAATATTAGACACTGTAGAATTTGAAAGAAATACAGATTTTACATTACCCAGGATGACTCAGGTCAAAGTCTCTGAGAAGTGACTTCCTTATATTGTGGTATTTTACATATTGAGAACTTGAAGTTTAGAACAAAGGTTATTACCACTTGGCATTTGGGGGGTCAGATAACTCTGAAGAATCTTATCTACATTGGCATTTGGCTCCCTTGGCTGCATCTCTGTCTCTATCCACCAAATATCTTTAGTGTGAAAGCTGAGACAACCAAAACTATTTCTACATGACCTTTTTCAAACAACCTTTGAAGGGGAAAATCAACTCTAAATTTAGAATTATGATTCTAAAACATTAGCATTAAACTTCATCTAAAATATGTTAAAATGAAGACTTTGGTGCCCAATCACTGCAGAGGTAGCTTTGAGAAGTATATGGACAACTCATGCAGTTGGTGCTTTACCATGAACCTTCAGGTGATGAAAGGCTTCGAAGTCACATTCTGAGTCCCTGATTCTCTGGTTCAATTTTGTTTTATTTTGATTTCTAAGTCTAATTACAGTGACTGACTATATTCCAACAACTGCTTCTACTACCTAGTTTTATCTGGAATAAACATGAAAATTCCACAGGGGTCTGGCAGAACTGTACAGTGCTGGCTGAGCAAGAGAATTCCTGAATTTTAAAGATAATAGAAAACTTATAAGGTCTGTTAAAAAGGCTCTGCCAGAGCCTGACCAATACAGATGGGGATAGGATACTTTCAGCCAACCATCAGACTGAGCATGGAGACCCGAATGGAGGGGTTAGAGGAAGGACTGAAGGAGCTTAAGATCCAACCTCATAGGAAGAGCAATATTATCAACTAACCAAATCCCCCAGAGCTCCCAGGGACTAAACCGCCATACAAAGAGTACACATGGAGGGATCCAGGGCTCAAAATGCACATGTAGCAGATGATGGCCTTATCTGGCATCAGTGGGAGGGGATGCCCTTAGTCCTGTGAAGGCTTGATGCCCCAGCATAAGGGAATGCTAGGGTGTTCAGGCCGGAGTGGGTGGGTAGGTGGAGGAGCACCCACATAGAATTACAGGGGAGAAGATGTGGGGTAGGAGGGTTTGTGGAGGGGAAACCAGGAAGGGGGATAACATTTGAAATGCAAATAAATAAATAAACAATGAAAAATTTTTAAAAAGCTTTAACCCTGTTTCCAGCCTCTTTCTAATATGCAGATGTGGAAGATTCTGTTTTCAGGATATACTGTTTCCTAAAATCCACCACTTCTGGTTTTATCATCAAACAAGCTTTTATAGACCATGCTCTAAGGAGGCCTACCATAGTCCAAAATCTCATGCTAATTTTTCATATAAAAACATGTGCAAAGTTAATTTGTCACAGCCATGAAGCTCTATAGCCCACAAAATATTGTAAAAAGAATTATATCTGCAACAAAATCAAACATCACTAAAATATGGATCATGTTTGATGCCCCTGTTCCTATAAAAGGGGAAGGGATAGCATAAGATTAGCATTTAACCACAGGTAAGCAGGTCCCATTCAGAGCTACCTAAGAATCCTCCCTCTTTTCTCAAGTTTGGTGTCTGTGCCCAATGCTTAGAAAGCTTAATGTCCTATTGTTACTTTCATAGTTTCATAATAGTGCTTTACATGTCCAGTGTGCAGTAGTGAGTATATAAGTATGGTTCATAGCTGCAGGAACACTGGCAGTGATAAAGCCTAAAGCCCAGAAAACACACCAACTATCTCAGACTTGAAAATGTCTGCTGGAGGAGTGGTTTTAAGACCTTCAGGCTTATATGGATTTGTGTATTAGCAGCTACAAATGTATACTGCATTTGTAGTTCTTGCAATCATGGCAAGATGTCTAGGTATAACAAAAACCACCAATATCTTTTAAAGGGTCCTAGTGATTCCAGTATATGGCATAACTTAGGAACCACCATAATGGACTTACGCCATTCTGAACTTTTCACAAATTGTTATGAGTTTCAAGAGATTACAATGTCCTTGAAGATGTGGACTAAACTTGTTTGCATTGCTTTATTATATGTGTGTGTATCAGAGTGGCCTTGAACTTACAGAGATCCACCTTCCACCTACCTCTGACCACCAAGTGCTAGGATTAAAATTTTGTGCCACCATCCTCAGATAATAGTCCTAAATATTTGAAATCAAATCTTATGTTTCTTTTACCAGATTTTGTTTAATTGATTTACTTAATTGACAATCAAGACACATCAATCTCTCACAATTATCTCACTTGCCTGTATAAAACTAAGGAGAGCTAGAAAAGCCCAAACTACTTCAATATATGTTATATATGTGTATATTCATGTATATGTATGCTTTATTTGCATGTAATTATATGTCTGTATGCACACACACTATATAGTATGTTATCAATTATGGGAGTTATAAGAAAGAAGAACAAAAGATTTTTACTTAAAGTTTTATTGTTCATGTTGCCTTGTGGTCATAGGTTTTTCTTTGAAGACTTGTTATGATTCCACCATCTTCTCTGAACCACAAATAAATATCAAATGTGAAGGTTTCTTAAGAACATTAAAAGGGCAGTGCTATGAAGAACATTTTTGTATATTGTTCTGGTTGTTTTTTGACACACTTTTGACTTATCTGTTAAGAGAAACCAATTGAGAAAATGTCTTAATTAGGTTGTCTGTAGAGAGGTCTGTAAGGTGTTTTATTGTTTAATGATTAATGAGGCAGGCAGCCCATTGTGGATGAATCCACAGTGGTCAGGTGATCCTAAATTATTTATGAAAGTAGGGTGAGCAAACTTTGTGGAACAAGAAAGGAAGCAGAGCCCTTTAATCGCTTCTGCTTCATTTTCTTCCTCCAGATGTCTCCCTTGAATTCTCACACTGACTTGCTAGTGATGAAATATGACACGAGAATTCCCATATGAATTAAACCGTTTCCCCCCCATGTGCCTTTTGGTCATGATTTTACTCAGTGCAATTGGGAGTACTGACTGAGACAGGAATTGGTACCAGGTTTGTGGCGTATTGCTGTGACGGACTTGACCATGTTTTGTGGAAAGATTGTGGAAGAACTTTGGAATTTTAAAAGATTTTGTGTCAATACATGTTTTTACTATAATCTCTATCATATCACTAATATTTAAATTGTGTGTGTGTGTGTGTGTGTGTGTGTGTGTGTGTGACTGCTGTAACTATGGAGGGAAGAAATGGGTGTTGGCTCTCCTGAAGGTGGGGTTGCAGATGGTTGTGAACTGCCCCATATAGATACTGAGATATTAAATTGGGGTTTCTCCAATTATGTAGTGAAAGCTTATTACTACTGGGTATGTCCCCAGCCCTTTGTTTACCATTTTTCTCCTTATTCTTCACTAATCTGTATAACACAAGCTGCTCTATCATTGAAGGTACATAGGATGAAAAAGAAGATGAAAATATATGGTCCTGTCCCCAACTTAGTGAGACTGTACCAACAGCTGAAGGAACCTAAGTAAATGTTCATTGACTAAAACAAAATATGTTTCTCTGAAAATAATTAACCTAGGAGAATGAACTAAATTTGTCCTATGCTTCCTGACACCAAAAGATTTTCCAAATCTGAAAAAAAGAAAGCAACACATGTAACAGCAGTAACATCACTTGTGCAAGTTGAAATTAAGCTATTTGTTGATGATTGCCCAAAAACTTTGTTATCAACCCATTTGGAAATTATGAAATATACTAATGACACCAAACACTGAGAATTCCATCGCTGATCTAAAGCAGCAGCCTCCAATTTAGAGAGGCTATGGACACCATTTCTTTTGAAGTTGTATATATTTATTGTGTAGGTGTGCACATGTGTGTGTGAACATGTCTCGGCATATGTGTGGAGGCCATATGACAATTCTAAGAATCAGGTTTTTTTTTTCATCTTCTTTTATTTGTTTCCAGGGTTCAAGGTTGCCAGGCTTGTTGAGCAATTACCTTTCCCCATTGAGTCATCTCTCCAGCTCATAGTGAATTTATGTATTCCTATGTGACTCCCCAGAAGAAAGACTTACTGATACTTCCAGAAAAGAAGAACTTGATCCAAGAAAGGGATATCTTTCCTACTTAGTATCCAGTTAGATGGCTTTGTTCTTCTTTCCCCCTAGTTGTCAGATGCCAGGTTTTAAATAAAAGATAGCTTTGGTGACCTCTACAGTTTTGTACTGTTGAGGTCAGGGCTGATTAAAAATGTATCATCAGGGTATCTATTATTAATTTTTACGATCCACAGTAAACAATGAGGACCTATCTTCATCTCTTCTGCCTCCTCCACTGGAGGCACTCAATTTGTCAGGTGAATTTCACAACACTGCAACTTCTTTCTCTGAATGTTCCATGAAGCTATGATTGGAAACTTCATCACAAAATATTTTTGCACTGAGCCCTAGTGGAAGTCTCAGTATGCTGTTTATTTCTAAGCAAATAGAGTTTTAAAGATGCATTGTGCTGCAGCTTGCTGGACAATATTCAGAGAACTGGAACATCCTCTATAAAACCCACTAACCACACAGTCCAGAGCAAAAACAAATCAAACAGCACTAAAATCCTACTCTTCAATCAACACTATATCCAGGCCTGTCAGATCTCTACAACAGCTGCACCGGGAATGACTCTTGCATAGAGGCAGAGGGAGTTTCTTTTAAAGTAAGATGCATGCACAAGTGACTTGCAAAAAAAGGAGAATAATAAAACTCTGCAATCTTTTCCAATTTTCTCTCTCCATATTTAATGGTGCCTGGCATTTCTATGGATGACATTTAATATTTGAAAGGGCATAATTTCCTTCAGTGCATGGGGGAGTTTCTGTTATGTTTCTGGAAGATACAGAAAAAGTCATATCTTGGGATTTGTACCGAAATCTTACCCGTCTGTTTGATTGGATGTTTCTTTGCCCTTAATCTATGCATATTGTACCTCAAACACATCTACATAAATTCTGTATTTGGTATTCCTTTACAAGTTCTCAGTCACCCACATTAGCAACAAAAATGAGAGATGCTACAGATGAAGGTGACAAGAGCAGAATCTAGTCTGATGCTTCCCCAGTTGTGTTCTTCTGAGACCATGCATCTTGTAAGCTGCCTAGGACAGAGAGAGCTGCCTCGGGGAGGCTGGAGGGAGCCCTTCCTTCAGACACAAAAGCACACTTTTGGAATGTCATACATTATGCCTTTTAGTAGAATTTTGCCGAAAAGGAGATTTTATTTGTTTAAGACAAGCAACAATAAAAGAGTACTGAAATGAATTCAAGCCATTTCACAAGAAAGGAAAGTTGTAAAAGATCAGAGTTTTGCCATTGGCAGACTCTGAACTTAGGAACTGCTGTTGTTCTACTGAGTCTAAAGAAGCAAGACAGGAGGCATCAGAAAACCAGAAAACACACCAATGACCATGAAATAAAATGCTTATGCAAGAAGCCTCTACTGCAGTAATGAGAATAACTGCAGTAAGCTTTTGAGACCCACACAATTTACTGCTTCTCCAGTAGAAGGAAAATATTTTTTTACCACTTGATTAATGACTATGAGAAAAGACTGGATATGACCAAGGTGCTACCCTAGTAAGAACTGGAATTTTCTATTTTTTTAAACATAATTTACCCCTCACTGGGGATGGAGAGATGGCTCAGCAGTTCAGATCACTTGCTGTTCTTGCAGACGATCTAGGTTCAGTTTCTAACACCCACACCCACCCAGGAGCTTATAAGCCTCTAAACTCCAGGTTCTGGAGTTTTGATGACAATTTTTAAGACTTCTTGGGCACCAGGAAAACCTGTGCATAGATATACATGTATTAAGACATGCAGACCCATGAAATAAATGTAAATAAACCTCAAAAAATACTTATACTCTAAAAATGAGTATGTGGTATAATGAGAAAGCAGAGGAGATAATGCTCTCAAAGAAAACTTTCAGAATCTGTATTATTTTATTTATTTTCTTAAGTTTGAGAACCTAAAGAGTAAAGAGAGAAAGAAAAAAAGGCATGTGAGGAAGATGTATATCAGCTGGGAAGAAAAGATTCCACAGGAGGGAGGATGAGAGAAGCTAATGGGAGGGAACTGTGATTAAAATAGCTTGAAAGCAGGCTTGACTTTTGACAAAAATAAAAAAATAAGTAATGTTGGAGAGTGATATCCATGCAAAACTTACAGAAACAATACAAGAGTCTGTACTCCCAGTGTTTCAGGAAAGATGGGAGATAGATAAAAGGGACACCCTAAAAGCCTTTAGTATAGGTTCCCTGGTGTATGCAGCACCAAAACAAGAACAAGACGCTGTCTTGGGATGAGAAACAACACCTAAGGCTGCCCTTTAACCTCCACACGTGTACTAGGGCACATGCATATTTATAATTACACACAGTCACTGTCTCACCTTCCTACCCCTGTCAAATTTAGATGACAGAAAAAGCAATAAAATAGTGAATGGATTCATATGAAATTAAATGAATCAATATGTTAATTTTATATTGAGTTGTTCATTGCTGTGATGAAGAACCATAACCAAGAGCAAATCACAGATGAAAGGCTTTATGCCATTTTACAGCTCTCAGTATATTCCATCGATAGGGGAAATCAGAGCAGAAACTTTTAGGCAGGAATATGAAGGCAGGAATAGAAGCAGAGACCAATAGAGTGACTCTACTTTCTGGAATGTTACCCATGAAGTGATTAACCTGCTTCCTTATACAACTCAGGACCACTTACCCTGCAAAATGAACTCATCCTCCCTAGATCAAGTATTAATCAAGAAAATATATTGTGCCCTTGCCTGTGGGCGTTTTTCTCAGAAGAGATTCACTCCTCTTCCCAGACAACTCTAGCTTGGGTCATTACTAATAATGAATGTTTTGATTAGAACTAGAACTCAGGATCAATGATTTCACTGAGAATTTCATCATTAAAATTAAATAAATAGACAAGTGTGATGGTGAATTTCTTTAGTCACAACATTCAGGAGGCAGAGGCAGGTGGATATCTCTGAGTTATTTGTCAACCTGATCTGGAGAGAGTCCCAAGACAGTCAGATCTACACACTAGAGAGAAATATCTTTAAAAAAGGAACAATAGATAAATAAATATATAAATAATCAACTATATTTGTCTATTTTATTGAAAACTAACGGTTAACACATGAATGCTATGAAAGAGGTAACTTCCTCAGAGATCAAATTTAATATGTTCTGAATGAAATGTTATTTTACTTCCTTGCTTCTCTGATAGAAGTTAGCAAACTTGATGATAACCTGATGACTTTCAAAGTGGCAAACATGAATATGAAGCAGAAATATCAATAAATATTTGCATGTCAAACACTGATTGATTATATATGTTAGGAATTATTTTCTAGCTCTTTTACCAAGACCCGCCAACACGAGCCACTTTCGCACTGGGTCATTATCAGGAAGTACTACATGTGCCTGGGTAATGACTTCCACACCAGCAAGCAGGTGTGCTAGAAGATTGCCATTATCCCCAGGAAGAAATTTCAGAACAAAACCAATATGAACCAACAAACAAAAATAACAAGAACAAACCCCTGCTGCCTCGCCCCTCCCCATGCTTGCCACTCCACCCTCTCCCACTTATTGGCCCTGACTTCCCCTACAATGGGGCACAGAACCTTCACAGGGCCAAGGACCTCTCCTCCCATTGATGATCAACTTTGCAATCCTCTACTATACACATGCTGCCAGAGCAATCAGTCCCACCATGTATAGTCCTTGGTTGGTGGTTGAGTTCCTTGGAGCTCTGAGGGTACTAGTTAGTTCATATTGTTGTTCGTCCTAAGGGGCTGCAAACTCTTAAGTTCCTTTGGTCCTTTCTCTAACTCCTTCATTGGGGACCCTGTACTCAGTTCAATGGATGGCTGTGAGCCTCTACATCTGTGTTTGTTTGTTTGGTTTTTGGAGGGGAAACTGGGAAAGGAGAAATCATATGACATGTAAATAAAAAAAATCTAATAAAATAAAATAAGCTTAGCTTTAAAAAAAATATGAACCAACCAGTACCCCCAGAGCTCCCAGGGCCTAAACTACCAACCAAAGAGTACACATGAAGGGACCCATGGCTCCAGCTGTATATGTTGCAGAGGATGGCCTTGCTGAAAATCAATGGGAGTAGAGGCCCTTGGTCCTGAGGAGGCTGGATGCGCCAGTGTAGAGGAATCCAGGACAAGGAAGCAGGAGTGTGTGGGCTGGTGAGCAGGGGTTTGGGATAGAGGGTTTTCAGAGGGGAAACCAGGGAAGGGGATAACATTTGAAATGTAAATAAAGAAAATATCTAATAAAAACCAAAAACCAAACCAAACCAAAAACCAAACAACAACGAAAACTTCAGAAATCTTGAACCAGCTATGTCACACATCTGATGAAGCAGATTCAGGGAGGTCCTATGAGGGGTCTCTCTAGCAAGTTTCAGGAAGAAGAGAGAGAGAAGAGAGATAATTATGTTCCTGAGGTGCAGGAGATCATTGAGGTAGATCCTGACACCAAGAAAATGCTGAAGCTTCTGGACTTTGGCAGTCTCTCTAACCTTCAGGTCACTCAGCCTAAGGTTGGGATGAATTTCAAAACACCACATGAAGCTGTATTAATGTTTAATATGGTTATGCCATATTTTCAGTAAACTTGAAAACAAAACAAAAAAGGAATTATTTTCTAAATATTACATTCAATGTAGCTAGATTAGACTATCTTCTATACATACTTTTTATAAAAGATAATGATGTGTATGTGTGTGAGTCAGGCAGAAGAGCGTGCTCGATCCCCTGCAGCTGGGGTTTCTGGCAGTTCTGAGCTGCCTAGCCTCAGCCCCAGGAAGTGAATTCTGTTCCTCCACAAGAATTGTATGGGTTCTTAGTGGCTGAGCCATCTCTCCAGGCCCTAGAATCAACTGTCTCAGAGGATGTAAGCTTTCTTTCTCCTAGGTAATCTGTCAAATAAAAACCAAATGTCTCATGATTTTTTTTCTATTAACTTCATTGAAAATCACGTAACATCTATGTTGCTCGTATTTGTCTTTCTTATAGGTAAACCTTTGTTTCAATGATGATGTCTGCTTTTTTTCCGCTATCATACCCTTTTTGACACTTTTCTACATTGACACCTTTACTTGGCTCTTTTATCTATTTATTTATTCAAACAATCCAGTATTCTTACAGTGGTGTTCATTCTGTGCAGGACTTCAGCACAATATTCCTTGGAGAATATCTAAAACAGTTTCCTTAGTAACTTGAAAAACATAGATTTTTAAAAGAACTCTTCAAATAAATTCTGAATGTAGGTCCAAACATGAGATAATCATCTTTATAAGACCAAGTAGAAAATTTATGTAGATCTGGGAATAGAAGTTTCATTATAAAAATCTAAGGTGACCAATATTCAGTAGACTTCTGTGTTGCTAGCTTGTCTTAGTTCAGGAATACTAAACTGCAAGTACCCCCTCCTATACTCCCTCTTCTGTTTAAAATCTAAGGAATGTTATTCTGGACCAAATTTTTATAGGGAGTTCAAGGCTGTGATTTTTGTGGCTTTTGTTATTTTGTTTGTTTTGTTTTCTTTTCTTTTGGTGTAGTTGTTATTGATTGATTGATTGATTGTCTAAAGCTTTTCCAGGATCAGAAGATAATTTCTCAAAAGTGTATCTTATAAACTTACTACAGTTTATAATTTATACAGTCTATACTTATAGATCACATGGCAATATGAATGGTGACAGAAGTATGTTACCCACAATGCACAATATGCACACATGTAATGGTCCTGGGGACAGGAAATAAAGTGGAAGGAAAAACAATCAGAGGGATTCCATTAATGAATGAGACAAAAATTAACACATAATAAACCCTGAGGTCAAAGGATGAGTGAGGCATATTCTACCTTAGAATAATCTTCTTGAGGTAGACTTGCATCTCTCATAATTTGAAGTAGCTAAGAAAAATCACCAACAGTTCTTGAGGGCAAAAGAAAGCAGAACCATGGGATGATTTATGAGACTATAGGAAGAAGTGTTTGAATTAGTACTATCAGCTGACCTTTATGCAACCATGGTCTAAAGATCTCTGTTTAAATGTGGTGTCTAGATCTCAGTACTCTCACTGTAGCTCTATTGTCCTCTAACTGGATGTTCTTCTTACTCAAAGTATTAATAGTCTTTATTTATCCCTCTGTGATGAGGTATCAAATCTTGGATCATCAGCCTATACACATCTAAGGAGAGGTGTGTATCAGATGTTCAATGTTAGGAAATGGGATCTATCTATCTATCTATCTATCTATCTATCTATCTATCTATCTATCTATCTATCTAAGGATAGGTGAGGGATTCCTGAAGGTGATTTTGCTTCTTTGGGACCACAGAAATTGGTTATTTGGAAAATATAAAACTGTTTCTATGTCTAACATGTGTCAGGGCCTCTCGACCCCACACATCTTTAGGAAGGAAATTAAGAAGTGGAAACCATCTGTGTCAGTAAGATACTGTCAGAGCCTCTCAGGAGATAGCAATATTTAGGCTGGCTTACCCTTC
>NW_022196903.1:70034088-70041628 GCF_008632895.1 Mastomys coucha | reverse complement strand
AAAAAAAAAAAAAAAAAAAAAAGAAGTGGAAACCAATCTGAAAAGCCAGCCTGTGGATCTGTCCTCAGAACAAATAGAAACTGAATTTGTTATATGAATCATCACAACAAACTAAGAATTAATCCTCAAATCATTTTTCACACTTAAATACTTTCTGATTATTATGCATTTCCTTCACTGATTTCTTATAAAAATATTATTATGAAATATTTTAAACACAGAGAGGGAAACAGGGAATTAAGACAACCTCCAGAAAGATAAATTTCTGAAACTTTACTTTGAATCAATATAATAACTTTCAAAATAAACTACTCATCATAATATTTATATATACATAAAGTTTGAAAAACAATAAAAAATTATATTATTTTATTAATATGTAATCTTTATATTTTGATTTATATATTTATATCTTATTCTTATATACAAAGCTAGATTTTAGAATGAATTAAAATGTTATAGTATAACAGAAGTTCTTATATTTTCCTTTACATAAAACAATCCTACTTTGATTTTGCAGTTTGTACATTTATATGATATAACATCATATATATGTACATACTCACATATATTATATAACTTAAAAATGTTTCTAGCCTTCATATAATTTCATATAAAAGTTTGTTTTTCTTTTACTTATTTATTTGTTTGATTATTTACATATGCTATAGTATATGTCTGGATGTCAGCAGACAATTTGAAGGAGTCAGATGAGCCCAGGCATTGTGCTGAGGTCGTCAGGCTTGGCTTAAACACCTTTACCATCTGACCCATTCTGTAGGCTCTATAATCAGTATTTATTAAATTTATTTAGTCTTTGGTTCAAAAGTATTTCTTCCAGTGAATAGCTTATCCATTTGCAAACTTATTAGCATGTTTATTTTTTGTTCCTATGCATACCATCAAGGTATTTTTCCCTTTAATACTTTGAAATGGAATCTACCTTTACAATAGTAATTGTTTTCCCTGACTCTAAGATTCTCCTGTAAGAGTTTCAGTCATTTGGCCATAAGGAATACCTTGCAGTTTTGTAGAGTAGTAGCCCTTAAATACTAATGCCAAAATTCAGTACTTCAGATGATATAGTTCTGTTTCTACATCAAGACCAAGAATTGGCTGTAAGATCTACATTATCTTGCTCATGTGTGATCCATGTCTGGTAAGGAAGTCTCATAGCAACTGCTTGTTTCCTAAATGATGATAATATTCATGGCGTCAAGCACTTCTCATATGCTGATATCACCATGTATAGTACTTCAAGTTCATTATACAGAGCCTTTATCAGCTTTTCATTGATTGGTCCATCATATTCATGCATTCATTCACTCACTCATTCACTCACTCACTCACTCACTCACTCACTTACTCACTCACTCACTAACTCACAAAGGATATATTTTACCATCCACCAAAGCTTCTAAGTCAATATAATTGAAACTCTACTCAGTCATTTTATAAAGTTTCTTTTTCAACTGTGTTGCAGTAAATTTTTCACTTCTCTGTCCTCAGTTCTGCTGATTTCCCTAATCATTTTGTCATATGATAAATGAAGCAATCTTTTACCATTGAAAGTTAATTTCATAGTGTTTCTCTAGATGATGGTTTATCCCCTAGTTGTTCTGCATCTTTCTGGAGTTACTACAGGTCTCCAGCTCTGATTATCAGGAAATACATACTAATAACTGCCTGCAGTTTGTTTTCCACTCTTCTATTTCAAATATTTTACTGTTGAGGAATCTACCTTCCTCTCTTCACCCAGTTACTACTTTTTTGGGAGGATGGTTGTGTTTTTCATGCTCCACCATCCTAGATTAGAGCTCTCATCAACTGGACAGTGATTGGTTTCCTGTTGTTCATTCTCAGCACACTATTATATCTCACATAATGAGGTATTTACATGAGCTATTTTCTTGCCTCTTCCAGGCCTCCTTGAAGGCAGAGCTAGTACTCCACAAACATTGCTTTTTAGAGACTGATATTAATTCTAACCATATCTTAATCAAGTAATGGGGCAATCATGATGCAGTGACATCCCACAGTGAGATCTGGGCTTGAAAGTCACCCAGTCATTTTCACTGCAGGCCTCTTCGCATCACCCATCAGAGGAAATACTATTTCATCAGCATGGAACAGTGTTCTACAATATTAGTGTTGTCAAGGAAACCACAGTGTGTCCAAAATATTATTTCCTTTTGCTGATTCCTAAAATCCCATCAGCAGAAACATAACAAAGTACATAATCAAAATTCAAATATAGTTTACAGAAAAATGGTAATTTACATCTACCTTCCCCACACATTTTCTAAAGCAGATACGTTTGTACTGAAGAAAGAACAGTGTATCATGTCAGGACTTTTTCTGTTTCTTCCTTAAATTCTACCTTAATTGTGTGTGTGTGTGTGTGTCTGTGTGTGTGTTGGTGTTATTCTGTTACATTACATTTTGTACATGTATTGTGGTTTCCTGTTTAGTATTTTTACAGAATTCCTAAGTGTGAGACTGAGTGAGTCTCTTTGTATATATCTGTTTCTTGTACTTTTTTTCTTGGACACTTTTCTCTTTCTGTTTGTTTTGTCCTATTTTATGCTAGTATTTATCTTGTTATATTTTTATTATTATCCCTTGGAAGCCTGTTTGTTTTCTACCAAAAGACAGAAAGCCACCGCAGAAATCAGTATAAAGATAACTGAATAAACTAGAAACATTTGGCCCATACCACTCTTGAGCATGTGTCATAAGAATTCTATTATTGCCACAGAAGTACACATTTACTCATGTTCAGTTATTAGTGTTTTATTTTATGGTTCTAAAATTATTTTGTGTGTGTACATATATGTCCCAGGGAAGCATGTGCATGTAACAATGCATATGTGAAAATTGGAGGTTAATGTAAGATGTTAGTTATAATTTTGTGCCTTGTTTGGAATAGGGTCTCATGTTGTATATGCCAGTTTAGATGTCTGCAAGCTTCTGAGGATGATTATGCTGCCTTTCCCACATCTCACAATAGTATGTCTGCAATTACAGATGTGTGATACCATGTCCAGGTTTATGAGAGTACTGGGACTACAAATTCCAGGTTCTGACACTTGCCAAGGAAAGAAATTTACCATCTGAGCACTCTTCCTCATCCCCACATCCATGTTTATTGCATTTCTTTTTATAACAGAAAGAAAATGGAATCAGCCTGTTCTTTTCCTTTATCAGTCTCTGTTCTGTTTGCTTCTTTCTTGGCATCTTGGCAGCTTCCCACATTTAACAAACACAAATAAAGCTGCTATGTTATTCATGTGTAAATGTTTATATGAACCTATGTTTTGAACTCCTTTTGATAACTACTAATAGACCAGAATGGCTGTGATAAGAATATCATTTTGTGAGAAAATGCCTAAGTGATTTTCCAAATGGCTATAACAATTTGAATTTTTATCATCAACAAGAAAGAGTATCTTTTGCTCTCCATCCTTGTGAGATTTTGGTGGTCTCAAACATCCAAATGGTCATTGTCATCATAACCAAATCATCCCTTGTCCTCACTAATGAGTGCCTCGGCTTTTCTGTTATAATTTTAGTAATGGCCTACCCTTCCTTCTTTCTAGGTAAGAGTTAAAAGGTATAAGCACTTACACCAATTAGCCCTATTCATAACAGCATCCAAGGAGAGTTAAGCTTCACTTCTAAAACTTTGTTCAAAGCTTATTAATATAACCTTAGGTCTGTAATTAGCTTTTCTGAACTACATTAATAAAAAGCCACAGGATTTCCACAGAATACATATCCCCTCACTACAAGACATAAAACACCCAATTTTTTAACTACAGCTATGTTTCTGGTTAACCCTAAATGAAGGGCATTGGTAGGGTTTTATGCATTTTCTTGTTTTGGAGATGATCTTCAATCAACAGAGGAAAATCATATTTTCTTTAGAATTGAATAATGAATTTCTAAAACAGAGAAATGTAGATGCAGAAAAAAGGAAACTTGAAAGCAGGGCAGACTTACCACACTATTTGTCCAACTATCCCCATGTTTCTATTAAGATAGACATTCTAGTTCTGAAACCATGATATTTAATGTGCTTAATAAATTAAGAAAATCATGTAGCTCTTTTACATAAAGGCTTGCATATAATCAGTATTCTCTGGAGGAACAGAACTAATAATGCATACAAACACACACACACACACACAAATACATATTACACACAACATTTTTAGTATGACATAAAGAATACAGACTGTGACTTCTAACCATGGAAATCTACACAGGACAGAGACTGAGTATTTAGAAGTTGCATAGTTCATGTAAATGAATGTCTCTGAAGTCCCAGTCTTAGGATGAAGGTCTGAAGTATTCCTGGAGAAGCACTAGCTTTCAGTCAATGTTGGAAGTCAGAGAAAGCTGGTTTCTGATGTTAGCACAGGATGGAAAGAGCAATAGCAACAGAGTGTATGCATTTCCCAACATGTCTGTGAAAGAAGACAGGCCAAACAACAAGCTCTGCTTTTCTTTAGATTTCTTTACCTCTAGGCCACTGATGGAATGTACAGCCAACTGCCTGGGGGGGGGGGGTTCTCTCCTCTATTAATTCTTCAAGGAAATGCTCTCAGAAACCTACCCAGATGCATGTATCTTTGTTGATCTCAGATCCAATAAAACTGACAAGTAATAATCACACCTTGGTAATGAAATTAATATATATCTAATGATGAATTTTTTTCTCTCACTTAGGCTATTTGGCCTATTAATAGGAACAACATGTGCTCAAAGCATATGCTGTCTTATGTCACTGAAGGCAACACTCCCTTTTTTCTTCTCTCAACTTTTATCTCTGGATATCTCCAAAAAATAAATCTCTGGATCCTTGTTTACTGACACTTTCTGTGTGCTTTAGATATCCCAGCAGATTGTTGAAGCATTAGATCTTTACAGTCAAGAGAAATAATGAGGACAACAGAGATGAGACAAACACCGGTCAAAGCATGATAAAAGAGATGTGTGCAGATTTGAAGGTACAGTGGCCTCAGTTAATGGTGTCTCTCATGCTTTGAACACCCTGAATTAACTGTGAAGATAACCCATGAAAAACTATTGAGGAAAACTCTGAAACTTTTGAATGTGGAAGAAAAGTTCTGACAGCAATATTTAAATTGATATAAGGATTGATATAGGGAAAATCCAAAAAAAGAATACATAAAATGAAAGATGAGATCAGCAGGCTTTGCTGATATTTATATTTTATTACATATAGGATTATGTTGTGATAGTTGAAGGCCTAAATTTAATGTTTATTTTTCTTCCATGAAAGGAGTGTTTTCCATGTTCTTTTCCTTGAACTTAGTTAAGCTTTTGTAACTTCTTCAAAGTTGGAAGTAGTATTTCATGACTTTAAATGATAATTTAAAAGAAAAGTCCATTTAGTGTATAATTTATCTTATGTGGTATTATTTGTTTTGGAATTCCTTAGTCAAGTAAGAAATCCCACTGTCTTGAGCATGTCATTGAGAACTAACAAAGGGAAAGGAAACAGAAGCAGAGGAAAGGTTTCTATTGTTAGTTTGCTGGAACAGTCAAAATTTGTACTGTTATTATGAATCACAACAGGCTGTGTATTTTATAAAGAGAAGAAGCTTATGTAGCTTTTAATTTTTGAGGGTGATGTCCAGAGTTTCATAAAAAATCAAACAAATTTCCTTTGGAGGACTTAAGTCTATAAAGTATCCCAAGAATTAAATCAAGTTCTTCTGAGGTTAGCACCTAAAAAAACTTGATTACCTTTTATTAGATTTCATTCTTAAGGTTCCAGATCACCTCTAAATACTGCAACCAAGTCCCAAGGGCTTTATTTATGAAATCTTTGTGGCCTCACTACACTCATCATCACGCCTTACCAAGGTCGTCTCCTCACCAACCAGCTGATAAATACTTTCCACCCCAAGCTCTACCACTTAGGAATAAAGACCCTGATCTCAGGTCATAGTTCAAATGTAGGTGTGTGAGAACTGTACACAGGAACTTCTGCTGAGCCTAGGAAGCCTCTTCCATGTGATATAAACACGTGTTCTTATTTGTAAGATTTCCTGCGGTGCTGTAACATAGTTTATATATGAGCTCAGTCCTCAAGCTCATTCCTGTATAAAACAACAAAGATGCTTCATTGAACATTTTCTGGTGTGTTTTCTGTCGTTTAGCATGGTCCTTCGAGATTTAGTAACAAATAGCTACATGTTTTGTATTTTTAAAAAAATCAATCCTTTATTTACATGTCATATGATATCTCCTTTCCCAGTTTCCCCTCCACCCCCCCCAAAAAAACCCCAAAAAACAACAACAAAAACCCCTGTTTTCTCCCCCTGCCCCCTGCCATCCCACCCTCTCCTGCTTACTGGTCCTGGCAATCCCCTACACTGGAAAATAGCTACATGTTAAATTATTATTATTATTATTATTATTATTATTATTATTATTATTATTATTATTTTGGTCAGGAAAATGTCTCAGGATCAGTTGGTATATTATTTTCTGCAAGCCTAAGGACCCGAGTTAAAACCCTGGAGCCCATGTAAAGGTAGTAGGAGAGAAATAACCTTAGGAATCTGTCCTCTGCACTTTGGCACCCCTTACACAGACACTACCACACTGCTGCCTCCCACCACTACTGTTACTACTACTACTAAACAACAATAACAATAACATTAAAAATTAACTTCTCATAATCAATGTATTAGTATTTTCAAAGAAGCATAAAATATATTTTAGTTATGTACCCTTTTTGAAAACTATCAAATGGAATAAGATATTAATTACTTTATGTTTTATCAGGGACATAATATGCAAACACTTATTATTGCTGGCAGAAATAATAAATAGGCAATAATTATTATGCACTATATATTGTTTTACTTAATGATAGTCCTTAACATGACAGTCTCCTGGGAGTGAACGCACCTATGTATCCCTTCTTTTCTGAAGATTAGAATGACAAAGACAATAAGGTATAACCTTTGTGGTTAGGGACTTCTTTCAGGCTTTGATGAAACAACTGCAATATTTGTGTGGCAGTTACTTTTGATGGCACAAGTGAGAGTTATCTGAAAAAAGATTCTCAGTGATGGATTGCTTAGATCAGTTTAACCTGTAGGTATGTCTGCAGAGAATTAGCTTGATTACCAAGTAAGTCTAAAAGTGGGTGACAGCATTCAGGTTGAATCAATTGTTTGAAAAGTGAGAGTGAGTTGACCATAAGAATGCATACATTCATCCTGCTTCTGCTTTTAGCTGTAGGTGTGATTTTACTGGCAGCTTCAAATTCCTACTGCCTTATCTTCCCAAAATGATGAACTGCAACCTGGAACCAAGAGCAGAAGGAATCCCTTCCTGTAGTGTTTTTTGTCACAATAATTTTTTTTTAGATATTTTCTTTATTTACATGTAAATTTCTCCTTTTCCAGTTTCCCTTCCAAAAAACAAACAAATAAACAAGCACAGAACCTTCACAGGGCCAACGTCCTCTCCTCCTATTGATGATTGAATTTGCAAT
>NW_022196903.1:70028484-70033973 GCF_008632895.1 Mastomys coucha | reverse complement strand
CACCATGTGCAGTCCTTGTTTGGTGGTTGAGACCCTGGGAGCTCTGAGGGTACTAGTTAGTTCATATTTTTAACACCAACATGAAGCAAAACCTGGAATGACAGGAGTAGCGAATGGGCCTTCAGAGCATCAGCCTAAGAGAAAGCAAATTCTCCTATCACTGTTAGCAAGTAGATCCTTCCCTGATTCAATCTCTGAGGAAGAATTTTAGATGATGCTGACTCTGAGGGAGCATCGAAGCCATGGTCATCATCTCCTTCCTGATCTGTAGAAAATGAAATAATGAATGGAAATTATTTTAATCCATTGTATTTGCAGCAGTAGATAGCCAGTCTACCTGTCTGGAGAAATCTGAGGCACAAAGATGATTACTATCTTAGTCATTGTTCTAATGTTGTTAAAGGTGTAACCCAGGAGGCAAAGCTTATAAAGAAAGCATTTAATCAGGAGCTTTCTTAAAATTTTTTGAGGGTTAGACGATGATCATCATGGTGGGAAGAAGACAAGCAAGGCTTTGGATCAGAAGCTGAGAACTTCACATCTGTAGGAAGCTGGGAGGGAGGAGAGAGCAAGAGGGAGAGGGAGAAAGAGAGAGCCTAGTGCGGGCTTTTGAAATCTCAAATTTATTTATTTATTATTTATTTATTTATTATTTATTTATTTACTTTTATTTTACACCCCAGATTTTATTCTCCTCCTGGTCAACCCTCCAATTGTTTCACATCCCACACCTCATCCTTGCCCTGTGTCTCCAAGAGGGTATCCCTACCCCCACACCCCACCCCACCAGACCTCTAAACTCCCTGGGGCCTCTTGTCTTTTGAGGTTTAGGTGCATCTTCTCTGATTAAACCCAGACTGGGCAATCCTCTGCTGTATTTGTCTTGGGGGCCTCCTATCACTTGGTGTATGCTGCCTGGTTGGTGTTCCAGTATCTGGGAGATTTTGGGGGGTTAAGGTTAATTGAGACTGCTTATCTTCCTACAGGGTCACCCTCCTCCTCAGTTTCTTCCAGTTTTCCCCTAATTCAACCACAGATGTCACCAGCCTCTGTCCATTGGTTGGGTGCAAATATCTGCATCTGACTCTTTCAGCTGCTTGTTGAGCCTTTTTTTTTTTTTTTTTTTTTTTTTTTTTTTTTTTTTTTTTTTTGATTTTCGATGCTTGTTGGGTCTTTTGGAGGGCAGTCATGATAGGTAATTTTTGTGAGCGTTCCATAGCCTAAGTAATAGCGTCAGGTCTTGGGGCCTCCCCTGAGCTGGATCCCAGTTTGGGCCTGTTGCTGGACCTTCTTTTTCTCAGGCTCCTTTCCATTTCTATTGCTGCAGTTCTTTCAGACAGGAACAATTGTGGGTCAGGGTTTTTTGACTGTGGGCTGACAAACCCATACCTCAATTGATGCCCTGTCTTTCTTTTCTTTTTTTTTTCAAAATTTTTATTGTATAATTTTCTTTATTTAAATTTCAAATGTTATCCCTTTTGATGCCCTGTCTTTCTGCTGGAGATGGGCTCTACAAGTTCCCTCTCCCCAATGTAGGGCATTTCATCTAAGGTCCCTCCCTTTGAGTCTTGAGAGTCTCTTACCTCCCATATCTCTGGTACATTCTGGAGGGTCCTCCCAACCTCCTACCTCCTGAGGTTTCAGGTTTCCATTCTTTCTTATGGCCCTCAGGGATCTCAGTCCTTTTCTCTGGCCCACTACCTGATCATGTCCCCCTCTCTGCCCCTGCATTCCTTTTCCCTTCCACATCCCTCCCTCCCTGCTTGTGATTGCTTTCTTCTCCCTCCCAAGTGGGACTGAGGCACCCTCAGTTGGGCCCTTCAGCTTGTTGACCTTTTTGAGTTCTGTGGGAGATGATATTTTCTAGTTCCACCCATTTGCCTGCAAGAGTCAGGTTATCCTCACTTAATAGGTGAGTAGTTTTCCATTGTGTAAATGAACCACATTTTTTGCATCCACTCATCTGTTGTGGGACATCTGAGTTGTTTCTAGCTTCTGGCTATCATAAACAAGGCCACTATGAACATGTGACCTTGTGGCATGGTGGGGCATCATCTTTTGGTTATATTCCCAAGAGTGGTATTTCTAGTTCTTCCGGTAAACCTATTTCCAATTTTCTGAGAAATCTCAACATTGAATTCCAGGGTGGTTGTACCAATTTGCAATCCCACCAGCAATGGAGGAGTGTTCCTCTTTCTACATATCCTCTCCAACACGTGTTGTTACCTGAAGATTTGATCTTATCCATTCTGATTGGTGCAAGGTGGAATCTCAGGGTCATTTTGATTTACATTTCTCTGATCACTAAGGACTTTGAATATTTCATTGGGGGCTTCTCACCCATTCAAGATTCCTAAGTTTTGAATTCTTGGTTTAGTTCTATACCCCATTTTTTGATTGGGTTGTTTGATTTTTTGGTGAATAACTTGAGTTCTTTATATATTTTGGATATTAACCCTCTATGGGATGTGAGGTTAGTGAAGATTTTTTTCTAATCTGTAGGTTGCTGATTTGTCTTATTGACTATGTCCTTTGCCTTACAGAAGCTTTCCAGTTTCATGAGGTCCCATTTGTCAATTCTTGATCTTAGAGCATGAACCATTGGAGTTTTGTTTAGGAAATTTCCCCCTGTACCAATGAGTTCAAGGCTCTTTCCCATTACATCTTCTATTATATTCAGTTTATCTGTTTCTATGTTGCAGCACTTGATCCACTTGTACTTGGGCTTTGTGTGTGCAAGGTGACAAATATGGGTCTATTTTTATTTTTCCATATATCAACAACCAGTTAGATCAGCACCATTTGTTGAAGATGCTTTCTTTTTTCCATTGTATGTATTTGGCTTGCTTGTCAAAGATCAAGTGGCTGTAAGTGTGTGGTTTTATTTCTGGGACTCTAATTCACATTGATCAATGTGTCTATCTCTATACCAATACTACCAACAGTGACAAGTCTCTTCCAACAAGGCTGTACCTATAAATCCTTCTAAACAGCTCTAATAACTGTGGATCAAGCATTTTTATATACAATCCTATGGGCGGCATTTGCTTAAATCACCACACCTAATATTCTAGAAACACACAAAAACAAAACAAAACAAAACAAAAATACCAACCATAATTTTAGGATCAGAGAAGCCCTCACATTAATCTGAACTACCTTCTCCTTATTTGCTATTTGGAGAAAAAGAGGAAGCTATTTCATAACAAATGAGGAACTTTTGGAGGAAAGTACTGAATCTCCTAACCTTGTTGCTGAATGAGTAAGTCAATTCAGAGTCAAAATATCTAAAATGTATTGTGTACATTTTATTTATTACAATTGATTTGAAACTACACAAAGTCAAGTTTATTTATCTATGCACAAGTGAATGAGTGTGCATGTGTGTGTGTGTGTGTGTGTGTGTGTGCATGTGCATACAGGCCATGCAGACATCCCAGAGTAAATGTGTGATCTGGGTCAAAATCACACTTGGGGCAAGACTGTTATCCAGTGGATCATCTCAGCAGTCCTATGTTCATTTTTTGACAAAATGGACTATTAACTGGATTTCTCAGGGCATTCATTTCATGGAGTCCTTTTAGACAGTGTAAGCCTTTCACTGGATCCTTTTTACACTGCTTTTTCTTACAAGGTAGCTTAAAGTGCTTAATCAATAACAGAATCTATATACCAAAGTTCCAATGTTAATTGTTGAGTTCATTAGAGACAATGGGAATTACTGATTACTGTAGTTAGAATTGACTGGCTCTCTGTATGATCCAACCCTTCCCTGAAACCTTGGAATGCCCTTACTCCTAGGTCTCCATTTGTAGCACCATGGATGTCCCACAGCAGGTACGACATCCACAGCCTTCCAGTCTTGCACTTCTTGTTGTAACTGCCTGTCTCATTACTTTGCAAAATCTAACATTGGTTCAAAATATGGCAAAGACAGAACACCATCCCAGATTTATTCTGGTATCATTCATGTTTCTATTTTCTTCTAGAAGTCCTTATGTGTATGGTCATCGCTGCCTGACTTTCCCAAATTAGTTTTGTATTGTAGAATAAAAGCCAGTTCCAGCTGAAAATTGAGTCTCAGTGAGTTGTATTACAGTATCTTGTATCTTCATAACCAAATCAATATGCCTGCAGTACTATTTCAACTTGTGTTAATCAGCCTCTTATGGTCAAAACTTTAGGTGGTTGATATTTAAAAGAAATATCTTTGAAGAGCTCTTTTCTCATTAAGCAATCATTACAATGTGCTTTTAAATACATGAGCATCTTAATTTGGCTTAAATAAAAACTGACAAATTACTGCCCACCAGGAAGAGATATTCAATAACTATCACTAAAGAGAGAGAGAAAAAAACCCCTCAGATATATCTCTTTGGTAAGCAAAAATGACTGGGTCTGAGCACATGACAGAAGAAACATCCAGCAACCATTCCCATAGGAAGTTTGAAGCTGGAAAGAGAGATCTCATTAGTTGCTACATTTTACATATTCAAGGGGAAATAATTTAATGTGGTCTAAAGCTACAGGAAAGGACATTACGGTTTAATTCTCAATAGCATTCTCTCTGTGTGACCACACAACAACTTTAAGCTCTTGATTTCATTTTGTTGCTATTGTTTGTTTGTTTGTTTGTTTTAATTAAGAGGTTCAAATGCATAAACTTTGTTCAAGATGCTTCTGAAAGTTAAAAATGATAAATGAAAAATGGAGGAGCACATTGTATGTGTGTGTGTGTGTGTGTGTGTGTGTGTGTGTGTGTGTGCATACACAAGGTGATTTTCAAAACGACAAATTGTTTCCTTGTATTCTAGAGTAGAATTTACCCATGTTTTATTCTTTGTATACCAGAGATGCTAGTAAAATAGCCAATTAATAAAGACCATTGATAAGATTCTGGAAACAAACTGTTTATAAAATTACTATCGAATAGACTTTTAAGGAATAGAAAATGGCTATCCTATAGGACACAAACTAGGCAATGAGTATAATGATGATTGTGGATTTTGTCCTTTCTTCTGAAACTCCTAGTCCTGCATATTCATAAGCATAACACTGTCCCATAGTATTCTTAAGTTCAAAGAGGCATCATATTTCTCCCTATCTGTCTTAATTATGAGAAAGTCCATTTTATGGCATCTAACATTCTGGAAAAAAATAATTTTTGACTTAGGATTCTGGAATCAGGACAGAAACTCAAACAAGTGTCACATCTATGACTATTTAGATGACCCAAGGGCTTCTAAATATGGAGCTTTGCTGTTGATTCATTTGAAGATATGATAGAAGACTCCAGAGGAATATGAAGGCAGAGGATGGTGCCCCTGAGGAAGTCAGGCTAGTGGAAAGACACAGAACTCTTAGAAACTAAAACTCCATAGGAAGTGACAAAAGTCAAGTATTTATCTTGGCCATATTCCTTCTTCATCATGTACCAGGTGGAATGAGATAATCAGGTGGTTCCTTGTAAGCCTTCTTTTTTTTTTTTT
>NW_022196903.1:69997465-70027420 GCF_008632895.1 Mastomys coucha | reverse complement strand
CAGAGTGGTTGTATCAGTTTGCAATCCCACCAGCAATGAAGTAATGTTCCTCTTTCTCCACAACCTTGTAAGCCTTCTAATGGTGTTGGCTGATGTGAATGGCATTGTTGGGAGAAGGATGCTTTAAAATTTTTTACTGTAACATTTTAAAAGTATAAACAAAGCTTGGCTAGCATCTGTATTGTAAGTACACCGAGGATTATAAATTCATGAATCACACCTAATAATTAATGTGACATAAATCACATTGAAGTAGAAATAACTTATTCCCTGTGTTGATCATTATTTGCCTGCATGTGCAAAGTAAAATTATATTCTAATATAGGAAATGATGCTATTATTTGAAGCATGCTTATGAGAGTTTAAGATTCATTTGGGAAAATAAATCTTAGAATATTGCTGGTCTTTCCAATGTTCTTATCAAAATTAGGCATTAACTTTGAATTGATTTGTGTCAATCCTTTTCAGCATATCACCCATTCATGCTGTGAAAACATTAGACAAATGATGCAAATACCAATTTGAAGTCCCAGAAATAGCAATGGATGTCTGAAAAGTATTATTATAGTTGTGTATCAACTATTGACGTAGTGAATCAGATGTACAGTCATATTATCATACACATTTTACTGTTTTTCTGACTTTAGAGTGAACAAATAGACAAAACATAGAATATAAGATTATATTATGAGTATAATATAAGTGCTTCCAACCTTGTATAAAAAGAAAAGGGAATTCAGGGCTCAAAGGGGAACAAACTTAAAAGGAATGGTTAGAGTTTTCATATCACAAGGACAACATCCCAGACTAGAACAAGTTGTCAGACAAGCAAGCCAAAGAATAGTGACAGTGTAAAATGATTAAGATTATTTTATTTTTAAAAAGATGGGCTAATTTATTTGATTTTACTTTTAATTTTTTGCAGGAGGGAGGAAGGATCCCTTGCAGATAGTATGGTCAGTATCACTTTATGAGGAGGAATGGAGCGCTAAACTTTATAACTAAAAGCAGAAATGGAAATACATATTAAGGTGACAGGTTTTCCAAAAACCTATGCTGAGTGTTTACATATATACATATAATATCTTGTATGAGAGAGAGAGAGAGAGAGAGAGAGAGAGAGGGAGAGAGAGAGCTTAAATTTTTAAACAGTTCTGCTGAGGAGATAGAGAACTTGTAAATATATTTTCAGTATTTTAACAACAAAACATCTTTTTTCAATATGCCTAGTGATCTATATTCAGACATAATATCCAAGAAGGAGGTACATTTATAATCAAATGATAATATGCATGACAACATAAAGACAGCATGTGAATCACATGTCAAAATTGCATTGAAATTGTGACACTAACATTCATGTTTCATGCATAATAGTATTAAAAATATTCTCATAAATGATTGATTTTTGAAAGAATACACCTAAAATGTAAGGTAGAGAAGTCTGGAACAGTGGCCTACTGCTCATGCTTATGATGGACATAATGAAGATGAAAGAACCAATCCCTGAGCGAGGAGCTGTCTTTTAGCCTCTGATTTAGTCTATTTGCTGACTTTCAACCATTCAAAGCAAGTCAGACCATAAAACTTGAAGAGCACTTGGCCACAGAGGTACAGATGGATGCAAAGACACAGAGCAAAACAGTTTTAGTTCAGAAGTTAAATATGTCATGCAGGGGAGTAGTCTACTGCTGAAGGATAGATGCTCTTTGTACATAAGAAACAACAAAAGAGTTTGTTGTTGCATTTTTTTGCAATCGACTTCTATTCTGCAGAGTTGAGAATTATCTTTTGCCCCTTCCCATTTCTCTTGAAATAATGCATGCTTAACAGACAAATTGGAATGTGAGGGAACATTAGGCAGATTGATTTGGAAGACATATTTCATTTCTAATCCACAGATAACAGCCAGTGAATGCTCACATTTGGGAACATCAGGTCAGCATTCTGTTCCTGCTGACTCAGCAATCACCAGTCAAGTGCTCTATGTTTATATAAACAAAAACTAGTTAAACATGTTTCATTTAAGGAGCAGGCACCTCTTGTTTCACTTAGATAACACCTGAGTCTTTAGTTTAGTTCTCAAGAGATGGAGGCCCTGATAAGAGTAAGTAGTGAAAAATTTCCAAGCACAGCGGAGCAGCCCTCAACTTGGCCACACCTTGCTATGAAAGGTTCTAGAAGTATTGATTATTAAATTGAGTTTTTAAAGAATCAGAGAAGTTAGATAGTCAGAGAGTCAGGGCAATCTTTCTTGGCTGAGAAAATGTGGCAGTTCAGAAAGTAGCAAAGGTGATTTTAGATAGAGTAACTTCAGCAGGCTGGGCCTAGTGGGACAAGATACTTCAGAGGAAACAATTATACTCAGGCACTAAAGACTTTGCTTGCAAAGGTGGACTCTAGAAAGTCTAATATGTATCTTGATAGTTGAAAATATTTAAGAGTGAGTTTTTACCTCATTGAAGTATGCCATTTTCCATTACTCTACTTATAACGCCTGTCTTTCTTTTTCCCATTTATTATTTATTATTCATTTATTTATTTACTTTACAATCTGATCACAGCACCCTCTCCTCTCAGGCCACAGTGTCATAGTCTTTCTTCCAAGCTCTCTCCCCTTTGATCTGATGAGAAAGAACTACTCCCTGCCCCAGATACCAACATACAACAAGTCACTGCAGGACTAGACTGGTCCTCTCTCACTGAATCCAGTTGAGGCAGCCTAATTAGGAGATCAGGAACCACAGGCAAGCAATAGAGTTGGTGACAGCTCCCATTCAAGTTTTTTGGGGACCCACATGAAGACCAAGCTGCACATCTGCTACCTATATACAGGGGGCCTAGTTTCAGCCCATGTATGGTCTTTAGTTGGTGGTTCTATCTCTGGGATGACACTCCTACACACACACACACACACACACACACACACACACACACATACACCACCAAGGTTCTAGGTTAGTTAACTCTGTTGGTCTTTTTGTAGAGTGCCTATCACTTCCAGGTCCCTCAATCCTTCTAACTTGTCCAAAAGACTCCATGAGGTCCATCTAATTTTTAGCTGTGTGTCTCTGAATCCATTTCCCACAAGTGCTGGGTGAAACCTCTTAGAGGACAGATATGCTAAGTTTCCATCTGCATGCATAACAGAATTTCTAATAGTGTCAGGGATTATATCTTGCCCACAGGATAGGTCTCAGTTTGGCCCAGCCATGGGTTGGCTTTCCCCTCAGTCTCTCTGCTCCATCTTTGCTCCTTACTTTCCTGTAGGCAGAACAAATGTTGGGTAGAAGGTTTTGTAGGATGCTGGGTGTTCTTATCTCTCCACTGAAAGTCCTGCCTGGCTACAGGAAGTGGCCACTTCAAGGTCCATATCCCCACTGCTAGGAATCTCAGTTACACTCTCAAATTTCCTAGAGCCTGCACTATCACTGGTCTCTAGCAAGTCCTAAAATTCTCTCTTGCCTGATGCATATTTCCCTTCAGTCTCGTCACCTTCTCTCCCAGGATTTCTGTACACTAGATTCCTCCCATACCCTTCTCCCACCAGTTATTTTCCTCTTCCCAACCATGTTTTTGTTTCCCCTTCTGAATGAGGAGCATCCTCCCCTGTGCTCTCCTTATTTAGCTTCTCTGTGTCTATATAGAATGTTGCACACACATACATCCAGTACTTTATGGCTAATATCCACTTATAAGTGAGTCTAAATCATGTATGTCCTTCTGTATCTGGATTATCTCACCTCACTCAACATGATGACTTCTGGTTCCATCAATTTGCCTGCAATTTTCATGATGTCTTTGTTTTATTAGCTGAGTAGTAT
This sequence comes from Mastomys coucha, assembly GCF_008632895.1. Taxonomy (NCBI): domain Eukaryota; kingdom Metazoa; phylum Chordata; class Mammalia; order Rodentia; family Muridae; genus Mastomys; species Mastomys coucha. The sequence continues at coordinate 70,023,596 of NW_022196903.1, read as the reverse complement.
TCCATTGTATAAATGAACTACATTTTCTTTATTCATTTTTCAGTTGAGGGTCATTTGGGTAGTTTCCAGTTTCTGACTATTATGAATAAAGCTGCTGTGAATATAGTTGATCATGTATCCTTGTAGTATGGTAGAGCATCTTTGGGGTTTTAGCTGGGTCTTGATGGAGAACTATGCCCAATTTTCTGAGAAACTGGCAGATTCATTTCCAGAGTGTTTGTAAACACCTGCAACAAAGTGGGTACACACAAAATTAACTAAAATGTCAGTAGCCCACCTTTATACAAGCAATACGTGGGCTGAGAAAGAATTCAAGGAAATAATACCTTTCACAATAACCACAAAAAAATATAAAATATTTTGGTGTAATTCTAACACGGCAAGTGAACTACCCCATATGACAAGAACTTCAATTTTCTGAAAAAAGAAATTGAAGAAGACTTCAGAAGGTGGAAAGATCTCACATGCTCATGGATCAGTAGGATTAACATAGTGATAATGGCCATCTTACCAAAGCAATCTACATATTCAATGCAATTATCATCAAAATTCTAACACAATTCTTTACAGACCTTGCAATAACATTTTTTAACCTCATATGGAAAAACAAAACAAACAAAAAGCCAGGATAGTTAAAACAATCATGTACAATAAAAGAACCATCCCTGAATGGTATTGTTATAGGAACAAACATGTTGATCAATGGTTTAAAAAAAAAAAAAAGGAAGCACCTTCAATAAGTGGTACTGGTTTAAGTGAGTGTTTGCATGTAGGAGAATGCAAATAGATCCATATTTATTACCTTATACAAAACTCATGTCCATATAGATTAAAGCCCTCAACATAAAACTGAATATACTAAATCTAATAGAAAAGAAAAACTGGGGAATAGCCTTGACTACATTGGTCCAAGAGTTAGCTTCCTAAATTGAACACCACTAGCTTAAGCACTAAGATCAGCAATTAATAGATTGGACCTCATGAAACTGAAAAGCAAAGAATACCATCAATAGGGAAAAAAATGACAGCTTACAGAATGGGAAAATATTGTCACCCACCCAACATTTGACAGAGGTCTAATGATATTCAAAATATATAAAGAACTCTAGAAGTTAGACACAAACAAACCAAATAACCCAATTAAAAAAGAGTGCAGAGCTAAACACAGAATTCTCAATAGAGGAATCTCTAATGATCTAGACACACTTAAAGAAATGTTCAAAGGCCTTAGTTATCAGGGAATTGCAAATCAAAATGACTCTGAGATTCTACCTTACACCCATCAGAATGGCTAAGATCAAAAACTTAAGTGACAGCACATTCTGAGTTACAGTGTGAAGTTATTCATTGCTGATGGGAGTGCAAACTTGTAGGGGATACCTGTCTCCTACTACCTCCTCTCTGGAGTTCTTTCTTTCCTTTTATTCCAGTGGTCCCTTTCAACTTTCCAATTCTTCAGTTATTTCATGTTATATACTCAAATCAAATGATTTGAAGCTAGGATTCATGAATAAGAGAAGGCATTTGGCATTTTTATTACTGGGTCAGAGTTACCTCAACCATGCACACAATATTTTCTAGTTCAGTTTATTTACCTGCAACTTTTTTTTCACTATAGAGGATGGGCAGAAAGTCTGTAACAACTTGAGACTCAAGACACTTTTTATTAGTGTTCCTTAAACAGGACAAGGAAAACAAACTGATGTCCCAACAATGTTGTTGTCTAAACAAACCATGAAGAGAGCACCTGTTGAAAGCCAATGTTCCTCATGGTTCTGCACTTATGTGTAGAGCTACAGGTCCTCAATTGCTGCTAAGAGGAGAATGAGTTTCCTGCAAGGAGGAGCTCCTACACTGTTCATCCCATCTCAAGCAGTCAGTCCTGGATACATGTACATAAGACTAAGTGAACATGGCAGTAGATCTCTAGAGAGAGGTGGGTGGTGTCATGAATTTAGGCAGAAAATGTAGGACACAGGAGGCAATGGAGGCAAGTCTTTTTAATACAAAATTCATGGGTGAGGTTCAAAAATTTTTAAATGAATTTTTGATATTAGCATTTATCTAAATTAGTATTGGAATGCTGTTGTACCAATTTGCCCAAAACAGTACAGTTTATACAAATAGTATGTTAAAATAATAACTCGTGTGATATTCACCTGATAAAAAAGTGACAAAACTTTCATTTCTGACTAAAATTTCAGAGCTGGGATTCTGATAATAATCTAAAACCAATGCAGGTTTTCCGAATCTCTTAACATCTAGACTTCCAAAATCATCTATGACACTGGAAAAAGTCACGCTGAACAGGAAAAAAAAATTGTCACTCTGATTATTTTTGGTTTTGTTTTTTATATAAATGTTTATTCCCTGTATAAATGTTTATTCTTATTGGATAGCATCTGCACAGCAATAAAATAAGTGAAGAAGAGGTAAATAGCACACTAAAACAGAGTTGCTGCTAATATATACTGAAGTGATTGCTTTTGTTCCATTACAGTTTCTCTATGTCAAGATACACTTTAATGTATGAAGGAGTCTTATTTTTTAATGTTATTGTATTTTATTTATTATGTATTGCATTGGCATGCGTCTGGAGGTCATAGCACAATTTGCAAAAAACAATTTCCTTTCTGGGCCATGTGAATCTTAGGAGTCAAACACAGATTCTCTGGCTCATCAGCATCTCTTTTTCCATTGAGGAGCTATCTCTGTGGATGCACTGAGTCCTGTATAATGATACTGGAAGACTGATATTTCTGACATTTTCATAAGAAATGACAAGTGACAAGTTATAAGTAAATGAGAAGAACATGAGTACTAAACCAAACATCAAAGAAACAGTTGACCAAAATCTTAGCCATGATATCACCACGGAATTGCAGCTCTGAGCCAACTCAAGCTTCAGAAGGTTCAGCCACCTGCTGGCATGCAATATATAATTATTCCAATTTCCATTTGGCAAAGTATAAATGACAGAGGTTAAAGACTGTGTCCACAAACATTGAATCCCTGGCAATGGAACATGAAATTAGGTCACCTGCGTTTTGCAAACAACATAAGCTAATTTTCTGTAAGCATATTTTCTCCCCACAAATTACACTATATTGTTAATGCCATTTGCTTTTTGAATAGATTTTCTATAAAAGTCTTTTGTTGAAAAGAAAACTTGCTGAACTATAGGTATGCATACATCAATTTATTCTCATGATTTGCTCTATATCTGCACCTTAAATCAAACCAAGCTTATTAAATAAAGAGGCCTTAAGCCCAATTTGAACAGCATAATTATTTTTAAGAATGAAATAATATGTGAAATATATTAAATATTTAGCATATTTTATTCACCATATAAAGACAGATTATTTCTTGAGTTTACTTCATTATTATCCCTATAAGTTACATGTATGTGTGCTGGGAAGAGCATGCCACAGCATGTGTGTGAGGTCAGAAGACAATGAAGAGTCACTACTTTCATTCCAGCTTGTTAGGGAAGTTCCCTCCTTTTTCTGCTGCTTCACTGCATACTCCTCCTGTCTCTGTCTCCTACCTTACCATGGGAGTCCCTGGGATTACAGATGTGCACCATGGTATTCAACATTTTATGCAGGATCAACAGATCAGATTGCTTTGCACAGCAAGTGCTTTATTCACTCATATCTCTGGACCTCTTGTGGTTTTCTTGTTCTAGATACAACTTGATGTTCTCATCAAAATAAAGTGAAAAGTAAGGAAAATATCCAAAAAGTAAATATAAAAGTAAGGTAAATATCCAATGCTTTGAGGGTCAGAATTACCTCCAGTGACTAACATCTTCCATCCTTTTTTTGTAGATTTGAATGATTTAGTGCAGGTCTCCATGACAAAAGAGAATGGTAGGGCATGTGGAACTTTGTTACCAGACAGACATAAGATATGGTAAGATTTAGGGAGCTCAGAATTGTGAATAGCAAGAGTGGAACCATTCCCTACCTGCCATTATCTGCTCTGGAAGAAGTCTTCATGACACCCCACTGAGGACCATGGACACTCGTTCATAATAGCATAAACACCCCAATAAAGTATGTACATTTATATTCTCCATCAAGTACGTCAGTGTGAGCAAGCAATGATAGTCTCTTTTTAAAGGATCACCTTGGAGAAGGCCTTTGTCGTAAAGAACCATGTGAAAAACTCCTGAGGAAAGCCTTCTTTCTTCTAGCACCTGTGGTATACTTCACCTTCTCTCCCATACAGATATTTCCTCTGGTCGCAAACTCTGCCTCCCCCTCACCTTTCTGCCTGGCATACAGACTCCCAGATGGAAAGGTAGACCCACTGGCAGCCCCCTGCCCCCAGTCACATTCCTGACTCCCAGTGGTACAGTGGTTATCCAGAGAGGAGACCAGAAGCCACAGCTTTAGTCAGAGATCCCTCTGTTTCTCCTTCTGGTCTGGTGAAGGAGAACACAGACTCTGGATCCCCCACTTCTCACCCCCCGACACCCACTCAGAGTTCATTTTGTCCCACAACAGAGAGCCAGAACACGGTACAGCAGAGAATAGGTTAACAGTAAATATTTTAAGGAAAATTTGGAATCAAGTGTACTTTTGAAGACAATTATGTTTAAACACTACATCAGAAGAAAATTTGTTCAGAAAAAATAGTATATTTAAAAATATAGTATTATTATGTAATCTTTGGGGAAGACTCCATAAAAGGTAAATAAGAATTATTTTAAGATGTCTATTTTTCTGTGCCAAGAGCATACAAATATGTTATTAAAAAATTTTAATGGTGAAAATGTGTACTTAGTACTTTTGGAGATAAAATATTTTTCTGTAGAGAGGTGAACATGCAAATTATAAAAAGCTTTTGTCATCTCTCATTCATTGTAATGTATTCATTATTTTTTTCTGAATTATACACATTTGGTAAGTAAGGTAGTTCATCAGATAAAGGTCCTATTGCCATGCCTGACAACCCTAGTTCTATCTTCAGAATTGTACTATTCACTTCTCTATTGCTATGATAAAACACTGTGACCAAGGCAACTTATAGAAAGGTTTATCCAAGCTTTTGGTTCTACAGACATAAGCGTCCATCATGACAGGGAAGTTGATGGGTATGGTGACCAGTATAGAACATAAGGGCTTGTATCTCAAACTATAATCAGGACACAGAGATTGAACTGGGAATAGTCCATCAGGGAGGCCTCGCCTCCTAGACACCCCAAACAGTGCAGATACTTGATGAATGAGTGTTCAAATGCAACAGACTGTATAGGACATTCCCATTCAGACTACCACAAGATCTAAGTCTGCTTTCTTTTGACTGACACACATGAAGCTGTCTTTCTCTGTCTTTCTCTGTCTCTCTTTGTCTCTTTATCTCTGCTGTCTCTGTCTCTGTCTCTCTCTCTTTTATAAAGCATCAGAGAGGACAGTAAATTATTGTTTTATGGAGATTCCTGGATAGGAGAACAGTAAAGTGAATGTAAAAGACTATGAAGAATGAAGTAAAATTTAAGATTTCTTCCAGGAACTCAGTATATAATGTTCTAGTTCAGGTCTAGAGGGAGATGATTTCCTGTGAGGAGGCTGTAGCACCATCAATAAAAACATGGTAACCACACCTTTGTAAATACACTTTCTTCTCTATGACTCTGTAGGTACAGATTTCATATAGTTATTAAATTTACACTATTTTCTTCTAAAATTTGCTCTTTCTTAGATATTCATACCAACTTAGAAACATACCCAATCATGCATACTTCATTATGCATTTATTATGTTTTTATTTGCAAAACAGAGTATTATTAATTTTTGGTAATTAACAGATGCAAAGTTCCATTTGGTTTCTACCATGTTAGACATTCAGTAACACAAATCATTGCCCAAATAATAATAATGATAATAATAATAATAATAGTAATAATAATAATAATAATAAAACAATAAAACAATGGGCTGTCATGCAATGCTGGAGAATTGTCTCAGTGGTTAAAAGAACTGGCTGCTCCTGTGGAGGACCCGGGTTTGGTTTTAGGACCCACACAGTGATGCACAGCTATGTGTGACTCTAGTTTTAGGAGAATCCCTCTTCTGATTTTTGCAGGCACTGCACACAAGTTGAGTACAAAGATACATGCAGGCAAAACAATAATACATATAAAGTGAAAACTAAATATTTTTTAATTCTGTTATATGTAGAATAGTTTTTTAAATTAGATTTTAAAAGAACATCATTCTTAGCTCCAAATCTTGGTGTTGTCTTTTGCAATTCATGTGTGTTCGTATGTAGTTATTTATTTTAAAGTGGTGTTAACAGGATGGCCTTAATGGGCATCAATGGGAGGAGAGGACCTTGGTCTTGTGAAGGCTTGATGCCCCAGTATAGAGTGTAGGAGAATGCCAGGGCGAGGAGGCCGGAGTGGGTAGGTGGGTAGGGGAGCACCCTCACAAAAGCAGGAGGAGATGGGATATGATGGGGGTTTCCAGAGGGCAAACCTAGAAAGGGGGTAACATTTGAAATGTCTATAAATAAGATATAAAATAAAAAATAAAGTGGTGCTAATAATGCTTTTTGTAGAAGAGTCAATATAAATTTTATTAATGCTATATGATAATAAATATTATAAACTGATTATGATAGGAGTGTTAAATATTATTTTCTAGACTTTTACATATTAAATGTTTTTCCTCTTTATATTTTTAATGATGTAATGATATATGCTGTTCAGAATAGATAATGTGATGTTTTAATTGTTATATACATTGTGTAATAATCTGCGTAACTGCAATATCCATTGAATGATATATTATCATTCCTTTACAAGCGTAACATTGTATTCATTTGTACCCACCATCCCAGAAAATTTCTAACCTCTAGTAACCTCAAAGATATGAACAGTTTATATTATACCTATGAGTGAGATGATGTGGGACATGTTGTTCTGTATGTGTTATATTTCATTTACCCTCCAGGTCCATCTCTACTGTTGAAAAACCATTGTTTATATATACTCTACTTTGTTTAACTGCTCATCTCTTAATGGAATTTTATTTTGGCTAGTGTGAGTGGTTCCAGAGTAATGGGAAGTGAAGTTGGTGCATGACTGTAATGATTTCATCTTATTTGTTAGTATGTGCGATCAGTAGTGTGATCATTGCCGTATATGGTAGTTCTACCTTCAGTTTCCAAATTAACAACCTCCATACTCTTTTCCATAATGTCTCTACTAATTTACATTAACACAATATAGTGGTTTCCGTTTCTTCACCAGCTCACCTGCATTTGTTGCATGGTTATGAATACACTCAATTGTAAGACCTGGTATTGTGAATGTTCTACAATAAAACAGGGGGCATACTAAATGATACTGATATGCACAAGGGAATTTTAGGCATAACCTCAGGGGCAAAGCAATAAAAAACAAAGACAAATGTGATTACATCAAAAGTAAGAGCTTTTCATAGCACAGGAAACAAGAGGGTGAAGTCACAACTTATAAAATGGGAATGATCCAGCAAACTATATACCTAACAACTGGTTAAGAACAAGAACTTATAAGGAGAGCAAGCAACTCAATTACAAAACAGGACACACAAAAAAGTCAGTTAAAATAGGACAAAATATTAAAAAGGCTTTTCTTAAAAGAAAACATAGAAACTTGACACAGAAATTGCTAAATATCATTAACTGTCAGGAAAAAAGAAAGTCTACCCAAAAATGAAATGTCACTCCTTTCCCATTCATAGAAAGAGAATCTGTGAAGCTACTATACAAATGGCTTTGTGAATCCAGTTAATGAGACTGAAGCAGAGATCACTAGAGTTTGTTTTGTAAAATGAAGAGATTTTCTGAATAATCATTTTCTAATGTATTAAATAAAACTTGAGGACATGTGTAAAAGCTATGTTTTTGCTCAATTTCTTTCCCTCCAATAGAGGCCAAGCTTTCCAAAGCTTTCTCCTTCCTTGGAGAAACCAGCACACGTGCCTCCAGCTATCCCAGCCCATCCTCTGCCTCCAGCTATCCCAGCCCATCCTCTGCCTCCAGCTATCCCAGCCCATCCTCTGCCTCCAGCTATCCCAGCCCATCCTCTGCAATGGATTTTTTGACTCTACAATGTAGAATGTTGAAAACATGTCTTAAAGGTATTTCCACAGAGTACAAAATAAGTGCCTTTTTAAATTTATATTTATTTACCTTCCCTCCCTCTGTCTGTACCCTGTCTCTTTCTGTCTCTCTCTCATGTGTGTATATGTCTATGTGTGTATTTTATATATTCATTTAAAGATATATCAAACTGTCTTTACTATATACATTTTAATAAAAATACATAGTGCATATAATGTGCCCTACAAAGTTCCATGAGCAATGTAAGAAATGCATGCCATATGTTGTCAGTGAGTTCAGACAAGGGAGATAATGGGTATCCGGGAAGCCAATATATACTCCTAAACTGAGCCTCAGTTCTTTTCAGTATAGAGAGTGAAGACACTGAAAAATATTGGGACAACATAGATTTTATTTTTCTCAATGAGAAGAAAATAATAAGAGGATTTGATCTTAAGAAAGAAAAGACAAATTGAATATACAGTACTTCTTGATTCACTTCCAGCTTTTAAACTGTACAGCCATGGTGTTTCTCTCCTACAGTCTCTTTTGGTTTAAGAATTTTGTTTTAACATCCAGAGATACTTATTTAGACTTTGTGTAGCAGTGTGTGTTTCCTGACCTAAACCTGAGTGGTTATAATATAATTTTAATTAAAAATTATATTGTCAATTCTTGACCCTTCCTTGCTGTAACTTCTTTAAGCTTAGGTAATCAGTGCCTGTCAACCCTTTCTTAATTTTATGATTATTTTCTGTTATAAGTAGAGCACTTGTTCCTTCTTATGATATACATTTTATTTTATAGCTTTTTAATTACAGATAGTAATTTGATAGTTTCACACAGGTACACTGCATACTGGATATACACTTAGAGATAAATCAAACTGATAAATCTTTACTGAATACATTTTAATAAAGATACATAGTGTATATAATGTGCTCTACAAAGTTCCATGAGCAATGTAAGAAATGCATGCCATATGTTGTCAGTGAGCTCAGACAAGGGAGATGAAGGGAGTCTGGGAAGCCAATATATACTCCTAAACTGGAGAACTAGAGTCTCCAGTTCTTTTCAGTATATAGAGTGAAGATACTGGAAAATATTGGGACAACAGAGATATGTTATCACGGTCATCCTCCTCGCTCTGCTCCACCTTGTCTTTCTTCGGTTTCTTTTTCTTTCATGTCATAGGTTTTTAAGGTTCTGTATATGAGGAATTGCATGAGTTAATTATCTTCCTGAATCTACCTAATTTTGCTTGACAAGATGACCTATAATTCAATTATTTCCTTACAAATGACATGATTTAGTTATTTATATGGGTAAATAATAATCCACTAGTAAAAATAGCTCCTTCTTAATCTTCATCTCCTGTTTCATTAACATTTGTTTTCAGTATTTACAACACAATTTTCAAGAAATATGTCCAAGTATTTGTGGTTATTCAAAAACACATTATAAGACTCAAAAGAATGTGGGAGATCAGAGCCAGTCATAAGGATAATCAGGGTAATTGATCTTGCTTCCTTTATATTACTATGATAAAATACTTTGATCAAAAGCAACTTTAAGGGAGTAAAAGGTTTATTTTACCTTATGCTTCCTGAGTACAGTCTAGCATTGAGGGAAGTCAAGATATGAACTTAAGAGAAGAACTGGAAGGCAAGGCTGTTTACTATTCCATGAATATTACCTTTGAGCTGAAAACTTACACCAAGGGATATACAGCAGATTTCATGAAGGAATGGTACTGGCTGTCTCAGTCTCTCAGGCTTGGCTAGCTTTCTTCTTCAATCCCGAACTAGCTATCTATCTACATATGGTGTGAACAGTGGGCTTGGTCCTTTTAAATTAGTGAACAATCATGACAGTTCCCCACAGCCATGTTTATAGGCCAATCTGATCTGGACAATCCCTGAATGGAGACTTCTTTCTCAGATAACTGTTGTCTGTTTCAACTTGCCAGTTAAAGCTAACTGGTAAAGCTGGTTTTCCCAAGGTCCTTAACATGGAGATGTACTCTCTAGCTCTCAAAATAACAAACGTGCTGTCTAGCAACGGATATGTTAAAAATGAGTAATTTTATCTTACATAGTCTACAAAGACTTTGTTTTGGAGGGCTACATTTGGCTGTGGGTTCTGTAAAAACACAGTAGGAGAAACATGACTAGAGAAAGTACTTCTAAGAAGCTCAGCATACAATTCTATATAACCTTTTTCTGGAGGTTACACATAATTCAAGGGACTTTTCTTTTACTAGAAATATCATTAACATGATCCTTTCACATGAAAGAAGGGAAAGAGCAAGAGATCAAAGAGAAAGAAGAGGAGAAGAGATAATGTCTCAGTCTATGGACACTAAAATTAATGTGAAGAATAAAAAAGAATTTCCCCATAATTTTTGAGTTTTGGAAATTCATTATCAAGGGCTGAGCAGGATAGTGTCTGCTAAAGGATGTCACTTTTTCCAAGGTAGATTTGTCTGCAGGTTACTCCCAAAGGGATGCCCTTACTGGTGTGGAACAGGCCAATGAAACACTTAGTGGCTCTTCTTCCTCAGGACCTTTAATTCTATACATGGTCTAACCACTTCTTCATGGCCTAGATTCTCGTTTAGGAGAGAACACATTTAAGCCACAGCATATGTCAAGACATAAAGAGTTTAAGAATGTTTCCTTCAGCATTTTTCTTCTCAGCCTGACACTTTTGTACCAATTGGTAGGGTTGGGGGTCAGGGGTGGGCAGAGATTCTGCTTTTGTCAGTTCCAAGTATCATAAAAATCATGGATAATTTAAGCAATTTTCCCTTTACAACTCTGGAAGCTGCGAGTCTCTAGATCAAAGTGTGGCTCCACTTTCTACAAGGGTTCTCTTTCTGGCTCTGAGGTGAATAGTTTCTTATTCTGTCATCATGTGGTACACAAAAGAAAAAGGTCTAACTTCCAGCTGATTTTTTTTTTTTAAATTTCTTCCATGAGAAAAATGGGAGGGCATGGACATCTACACATGAGTGCAGCCATCTGCTAAGGCTATTGAGACCAGAGTATTACATGACCCTGGGACTGGAGTTACAGGAAGTTTGAACAGCCAGATGTGTGTGCTAGAAATTGAAATCTAGTCTTCTAAAGAGTACCAGTGCTATTAATCATTGTGTTACATCTCTAGCCCTCAGGTAACTGTTTTACTGAGGAATGAAGGACATCATGAAAGTTCTACTTTAATGTCTTTATTTAAGCTTGACCACCTTCTAATGAGCCTGTCACCCATAACCATCATGTTCTGGGGACAACTGCTCAGTCCAAAACACTCTGGCAGCAACAAAGGCAGCAACATGAAGATATAGTTAGTGATGCTGCTACTGATAATTATATGGCTTTGAACAGATCTATCTCTCTGGAGGATTTACTGAATACTCCCTGAAATGATAATGGAATTGTTAGATTGCCTGCATGTGGTAGTGGGGGTGTGTGACAATAGCTTGATTTTCTTGAGCTGTCATCTGCAGGGGATAACCAAAGTGGGTACTTCAAAATTCTCAGACACTTAACAAGTGATTGCCTTAAAAAAAAAGTGTTTGAGTTCTTTTCTTTCTTCTACCATGGTCATTAATTCAGTGGCAAGCAGGGTGTGAAAATATACAGAATCAGATATCTGACTCTTAACTTTTTTTTATCATGATAGTCTACAAGTAGATTCCCTCTTCTTCAATGGTAGTCACTTCTTTTGCTTTCATCATTCACATGGATGGGACACAGTGATTTCTATCAACTCTGGACATAATTCCTTCTTTGTTGATTCCTATTAGGGACATTTACTCCTAATATACATAGCATACTCTTCATTTAAGGGTATGTCTACGGGCTTGAGAAATGTCTCAAAAGAAAAGATCTTTGATAAAAAACCAATGCCCACTCATGAAAAAAGTACTGGAGAGATTAGAAACAAAAGAGACAAACCTAATAAAAATTAGGACATTTTTATTTCAATTTTTATTATTATTTGATAATTTCACAACTATACTCCTTTACCAAACTTCTGGCATCTTTGTTCTTTCTTTTTAAAAAAATTTTTAATTGCATATTTTCTTTATTTACATTTCAAATGTTTTCCCCTTTCCCATTACCCTCCCCAAAGAACCTCCCTATCCCATCCTCCCTCCTCCTGCTTCTATGAGGGTGTTCAAATTCCCTTACACTGGGGCAACAATTGAACACCTTTAAGGGCCTCTTCTCCCATTGATGCCTGACAAAGCCATACCCTGCTTCATGTGTAGCTGGAAGCCATGGGTCCCTCCATATGTACTCCTTGGTTGGTGGCTTAGTCCCTGGGAGCTCTGGGGGGAGGTGTCTGGTTGGTTGATATTTTTGTTCTTCCTATGGGGTTGCAAACCCCTTCATCTCCTTCAGCCCTTTCTCTAACTCCTCCATTGTGGACCATATGCTCAGTCCAATGGTTAGCTAAGAGCATCCACCTCTGTATTTGTCAGACTCTGGCAGAGCCTCTCAAGAGACAGCTGTATCAAGCTCATGTCAGAAAGCACTTCTTGTCATCCACAATGGTGTCTGCATTTGGTGACTGTATATGGGCTGGATTCCCAAATGGAGCAGTCTACTCAATGATAAATTTAGGCAATTTAAATCAAGCCCATAGAAAACATCAACTTAAATGAAGAGAAACTCAAAGCCACATTATAGTGCTTGGAATATTAGCTAGTCTAATAAGACAACAAGAGATTAAAATTTGTAAAGATGACAAATTATCTTTTATTGAAGATGATATGATAGTATAAATTATCCTAAAAATTTCACAGAGAAAATCCTAAAGCTGAAAAATTCTTTCAGCAAAATAGCTCAATACTAAATTAAATCACACAAATTAGTAGTTTTCCTATATACAAATGGTATATACTGTGAAGTAAAGGAAATAATACCATTCACAATAGCCTCTTGGTTAGCAAAACACTAAAATGTACAATTAATAAGTGAGACAAAAAATATGTGGTACACTTACACAATGGATTAATATTCACAATGGAGCACCAACTGGCTACACATTAAGCAGAGAGTTAGAGATCTTCGAGGACTTAGCCATAATGGAGATGGATGTCTCCATCAAATCCTTCAATTCAGGGCTCAAGGAAGCTTCTGGAAGAGGAGTAAAAAAAAAAAAAAAAAAAAAAGGTGTAAGAGCCTGATAGAATGTAGCACAAAAATGAAACAAAACTCTCTAAACCAACAAGATCATTATACATATATGAACTCACGGACACTAAGGGAGCATACACAGGGCCTGCAAAAGTCCCTTAAAAGAGGGGGCCTTGGGTTAAGAAGAGAAGTGGAGACAAGTCCCAATCCCTAATCCCAATTGATAAAGACTTGCAAATGAAAATTTAGTTTCTTCCAAAGCAGACTCATTGGGGACACAAGAAACTCTTATGTTTGGGGTCTATGCCCACTAGAACAGATGAACAACACAAAAGGAACTCAAGGGGGCCTATGAATACTTTTGTGTTACAATGTCAATAAAATAATATACAACAATAAAATAAAATACAACATATTTTATTGTTATTGTTTTTCATTTTATTTACATGTTAGTTATTCTTTCATTTTGGCTGACAGGTCTTTTCCATATTTAGTATGGCTTCCTGCTTAGTGTTTTTATGGGATTCCTGAGTGTGTGAAGAAGTGGTTCTGTTTCTTGTGCCTCCTCTTGGGCTCTTTTTCTTCTGTTTTTTCTTTTTTTTCCATATTCCTATGTGATATCCTTTGTTTCACCTTATCATATTTTATCTTATTAATTCTTTTATTATTATCTCTTATTTTACTATCATCTAGCCTATTTGTTTTTTAAGGAGAGACAGAAAGAGGTGGGTCTGAATGGAAGGAGTGGAGAGAAGCCTGGTAGAGTAGTAGAGGATGAACCACAATCAGGATATATTATGTGAGAAGAAAAATCTATTTTCAACAAAAGGAAATTAAATAAAGTCCAAGGTGTAATTAACAAGTTGAGAATGCCTAGCAGAGAGATAGCCTCAGCTTCCAAATGACACTTAAAAATTTGGAGTTTTCCAGGGAAAGGCACATTCTATATTGCAATGATAGAAAGTGACACACAGATGGAGCTAGCTCTCCCACAAGAGATTCTAAAATAGCAGCTAATGGCACTAAGGAAGATGGAAGCCTCATGATCCAATTACTTTCCAAATCTCAGATCATAATAGTTTACCCTTGCAATAAAATTTCAACATGAGTTTTTATGCAGACTAAACATTTAAGCAATATTCTCTTCCTCTTTCACCACCAGAGATACACTCTGCTTTCCATGTTCTGGAACAGGAAAGTCACAGACTGTACATGGTAAGGGAAAACATAAATGAGTGAAGAAAATGGAGCAAATTGCCTGTCTAGACTCCACATTCCATCATTACTGTTTCTCTTCTTGCTGTTATCCCAAAATAATTGGAACAGACATATACATCTGTGCTGTGTTTATTGCAGAAAAACCACCATGACAAGGTCTTCTGCAATAATCTTAGAAATGGCACATCAAATATATAGCAATAGTTGTTTTTCTACTTAAGTTATTGCAAAATTCCTGGAACAGGAAACAACCTTTTATTTCATAATTAGAGGTAACTGTTTTTACTTTTAATAAAAGAGCAATTGCTCTTCAGTAGACTGGGCTTCAAGTGCCAATACCCACATAGTGGCTCACAACCTCCCATAATTCCATTTTCAGGGCATTCAACATCTTATTCTGACTTTTGTATTCACCAGGCATGCATATATATGTATATATATATATATACATATATACATATATATATATATATATATATGTATATATATATATATATATATGTATATACATATGTATATATATACATATACTTACATACATACTTGTTTTGGAATCATGGCTTGTGTCTGAAGAGACCACACCAAGCCAATGCAGTTCCACCGAGAGAGGTTTATTGGAAGGGAAGAAGGGGGCGATGGAGACAAAGGGAGAAAAGAGAGAAAAAGAAAAAGGGAGAAGCTCAAGAGGGTCTGCCTTTTATTTAGGCTGTGATGTAACTGCTTGCAGGAAAACATGGGAGATAAACAAAATGGGTACTGGGAATGTATGGTGATTGCCATGGCAACAGATGTGCAGGTCCCTGTCACCTATGGGTGACATCATCCCCATCTCTGTGTTTAGAGGTGATCTGCCAAGCCCGTTCCTGATAAAATGTTATGGAATAAAATAAATGTAAACTTAAGGGGTATGTCTCGATATCTTCTACTAACACTGGAGAGACAAGTATGCTATTAGATAATAATACGGAGTCATTATAGCCTAATGATAATCAAGATGCTACATTAAGAATATGAAAGAAAAACAAAATGAAACATCTAGTTAATCTAATGACATGGACCTGTGAGCAGAGCAATTTGTATACAGACCTGAAGGTTTGAGCTCTATCAGAAGAGATCAGGTGACCGCAGGGACAGATCGAATCTGAAGAATTAACTTTGTTTTCCACATGTGTGCTGTTGTGCATGCACTCACAAAAGCACAAGTCGACCAACCCACCCCCCCAACCAATTAACCAAATAACAAACCAACTAACCAACCAACAAATGAATGCAATTTCATTTTAAATGCATATCTCTTTATTTCAAAGGACTAGATAGACAAAACAGTTTCTCACTCCTTGTGTCCTGCATTGAACAGTCACTTTAGGGAATCTGGTAAAGTAAAGATAATCAAAACACACTAATGTAAAAGTTAAATGTAGCAGCTATGTTACGTTTGACTCCTAGTGTTCTTTACTCATAGGAAAATATCTTAATACAGTCTCTCCCCAGAGGATTTCTGTCTGCAAATACGCACACACACACACACACACACACACACACACACACACACACACACATGCCTTCTTTGATGCAAACTTCCTTCATATGATAAAGATAAACTAAGTACAGTAAGAGATTTGTTAGCACACTAGTAACAAAATAGAGCCCTATTAGGAATAAAATGTTGTATCTGTTTTTAAATATAGTTTTGTTATTTCTAGTTCAAATAATTAATATTAATAACATGATAGAGTTAATCATGGGTAGATTTATCAAATTATCTGTAGTATAGGGAAAATAGACTCTCTTAATCAATCAGAAGAGTATGAATAGAGGGCACCAGGAGAATTACCTCTGAAATCTTATACTGTTTGAGGAGATGGAGTCTATTTACTCAGAGAGGAACAAACAGGAACCTGTCCACATATTAGAGCATGGCCTGTGTTGGGGGTGAGGGAATTCAATGGGACAGTGCATCAAAAGTGAAAAGAGGAGGATTTGTTTAAGCTTTGCAGGATCAGATACCAGATGAGACTGGAGACCACCCAATTATCTGAATACATATGTAGAACATAAGAGAATCCTTGAGCTAATGTTTCACTGTGACCAAAATAACTTTCCTCAACCTTGGGTTTATAATTTGGAGTTCTTCGTGTGATTATAAGAGAACATCTCACTGCAGAGGTCATAGGTGTGGGTCTTAAAGCTTTTATGCAGGTGTTAACTGAGTGAATGACAGCTGAGATTTTAGAAATGGCAACCCAGGTGATCAAACTTACAAAGTTACTCTTGCTTAAGTGAAAACATTCACCAACAAAACATTTGGTAGTTAATTGAAAAGGAATACGGACCAGCAGTGAATCTGAGGCTCTTTTACTTAGAGTGTTTTTGTGTTTGTGAATGCAAAGTGAACTGTTAGAATCTGACTCTGGGAATGCTCTGAAATGTATTTTCCAACACTATCCTCTATGAACTAGCTACATTCCTGGAGAGTTATCTGTTTTTCTTTTTTGTCCAAATGTATTTTTCAATAAAACTCTACAAGTTTGGGCTGGAATGCTGGAATGAGATGCAACTTTCATAGGGAAAGTACACAATTGGAGAGGGAGACTCAGATGGATATTTTATATCAACAGTGCTTTTGTGCATCTACACCTGGCCTGCCTACTAATGAATCCAGATTGAAACATTCCTTCTTTCTGGCCCTTTGAACTACCTTTGAGTCCCCCATCACCTCTTACCTAAATAATTTCTATAAGATGAATATTCCTATTTTTCTTTTCCAGGCTTCTTAAAAGTTGTTCTTTTCAAAACACTATTCTTGATTACAGAGGGAAATAAGAATTAACTTTTTACGAGACAAATAAAGTATATGGTTTGATATATGTTTAATAGGATATTTTGATATGGAAATAACACATCTAGTTATTTAGCTACTTAAGGGACAAAAATAAAGTAAACAGTTGTCCAGTTCCAAATTCAACTTATCTCAGTGAACTTCTCCATAGTTATAATGAGTATTTTGAAGTGGTAGAGTTTTCCTTGGGGTTCTATACTTTCACTATCAATATTACAGTTAAAATTAGAAAATAGAATTGATTTGTATCTTCTTCAGTGAATCTTTTGCACCTTTGCCTGTATTCTGTCCTTCCTCATTACCTAATTTTACTCTTACTTGCACTTATTTTATAAGTTTTTTATTATACCTTCATTTACACTGGTTTACATGCATTAAGTGTTGGCTAGGATACACAAAGGAGACATTAGTGGTAAAGTGCTTGAGACATTTCATTAAAAATAATTCTATAAGTTTTTATTTCTGAGATAACTATAATAAAGTGATTTTATTTTAAAACAAATATAGATGGAGAACTAATGATAAGCCATATACTGCATGTAGATAGATAATGTCTTGTATTTCCTAAGCCTATAAAACCTTACAACATGAGAATCAATATTTATAACTCTAACCTGAGCAGCAAAATAGCTTTATTTATATTTAATATGGTTGATGATAAAAATATGCATTACATTTATGTGTACATATATGTGAGTAGATACACACAGACATATACTTGAGTATCTTTGATCAAGAAAGATTAACATCATAAATGTAAACATTTTAGTTTTTTTGAAAGAAAATCTATATAACTATAATTATTTTGGTGACGCTTTGTTACTTTTCTTCATTTCCTTCTTAAAACACCCTTTTATTACAATTTTAATAAAGAGGTGCAAAACATTTTCAAATTTCCATGGATAGTTCATTGTATGTTATGCTGGATTTTCTGCTAAGTGCTACATTATTTCCATAAACTACTTAATATTTATCAGATGTCCTGAGGTTGGTAACATATTGAGTATTAACAGTGAGCTCTTAGGAAGTTTGTGAATGGTAATTGTGGCTATGCACTTACATACACACACAATCACACACACACACACACACACATACACACTCACACACAAACTCCTAAAACTCTCTCTTTGGAGGCCTATGTAGCCATAGGCCTCAAAGGATACTATGACAGTTAGCACTGAACACTTGCCAATTGTTGCTAGTACTCACAACTAGCTCTTCTGGAACTTTATATGAACAGTCACATTTCACCATGAGCTAAATTATTCTTGTTATATTTAAAACTCTTATGACATTGACCCAGAAACTTTCTAAAGATTTTTTTTTTGCATTGCTTTATGTCAATATAACTGAGAATTGCTGGGGAAAAAAAAAGAACGATTGTACTAAAAGGTCAAGCTCAAGCTTGTGACAATGTATACTGAAGAGTCTGCTTTGGTTACTTGAAAAAGGAAGTTAATGGCTCTAGAGATTTGAATTTGCTCAAGAATTATAATATACTATTTATGATCTTTCTGCCACCCAGCAAGGACTCTGAAAAATTGAAAACAAAAAGGAAAAACAAGCAAGATGCTTGAAATTGTGAGGTATTTGGGTATTATTCTTACTAGCTGACAATTTATATATGCTAGTCCAGGTTAATTCTGTGTAATGTAGTCACCAGGTAGCCACTCTATTTTGATTAAAATGAAGAGGAAGGATCTCAGTGGATTGTAAATCATATTATATGCGTCAGCACACTAGATTGCTTGTTGGAGAACCTTTGCTAGTTCTCACCCACTGAGACAATGACTCTTGAGTGACATCAGAGAACTGACATTTAGAACTAGTCCTCATCATTGCACTGTTGTCACACTGAATCCCTTTCTGAGAGCAACTGCTCAGCTCTCTTCAAAGTCAACTCGTCTCCTCTTATGCCTGCACATTTCTTTCTGCATGATGACACTTGTTTCTCTCTCTGCTTTAGAAGAAATTCTGGGTTTCTGTTACACACTTTCAAGCAGGTATGGAAATGTACTCATTTTTGTGTCAGACACAGAGGGGAAGATCCAGCTCCGGTCAACATATTTCCCAGTCAGGATCACTCCAAATCCCCATCCTCTCAATTCTTCATCTTCCCTTGCTCATGAGTGTTCTATTATTGCCTCTGATCTCATTGTAATTCTCAGCGATTTCCTATTATTCTATTATTTTATACAAGTTATATGTCTCTGCATATGAAAGTTAGCAATGCTGATTTGATAGGATATTGAATCACCTAGCACTCAAACTATTGGGTGTGTTCTGTAAAGGACACTAGTTCATTTGTATTGTTCCAAATTTCCAGGTACATCATGTGCACTATCCCAGTATGGTGAGTACTCCTGTACCATATCCAACTTCAAAATCTAGCCTGTGTCACAAATTTTGTGCCCTAATCCAATCTAATTATTTTTCTAAACCCTGGCTGACCTACACTTGCACCAAACTTGACACCTATCCCAGTTTATTCCTCCTGTAGACCAGTCCATTCTGCTACATCCAAGCTATAACAACCTCTAAGCAGAGCTTGTATCACAGATTTTTTTTTTGCACTGGTCCAACCTGATGAAAGCTTAGCACCTATGTACAAATAGTGCATGCCTAATATTCAGAGGTCAGAAGAGGGCGCCTGCTAGCACCATCTTCTACCATCAGTACTAACTTTTGTCTCATGTAGGGAGCATGTCAGTTCAGCCTTGTGAGTGTCTGTGACCCTTGCTTACACATACTTTCCTCAAACTTCTAGCCAAGGGTCAGGCAACACAGCTTGCACACCACCAGCCCAAGCAGATGCTACCATTTGTTCTATTCACATGCTGTTCTGTTTGTGACTTAAATGGAATCACTCATGTTCCTTCAACCACAAAACAGTGAGTATGTGAAGGATTGACCTAGAACTCTCATATCTTATATGAAGTTTACCAAGCTTGGGTCACCACAAAAACAAAACAAAATGTCTATCCAACTGAGGGAGCCTAGAATCTAAATCAGATACATAGTCACTGAAAGAAGTTCACATGGCCAGGTTCCATTACAATAAAAAAAAAACCAAGAAGGCCAAGATAGGATGAGCTCCTCCAAAATCCATGAGTATTATAGAATGTTCTTCAATGAGAATTACCTATATGAACATAATGGTCTTCAAATTAAAAGAATATGCATATGCACTATCAAAGAAGGGGGTTTAAAGAATACAAAAAAAAAAACAATGAATATAAAGACAATAGTAATAAACACGAACATAGGGTGAAAGAAATGCCACAGTCAATTCAGGATTTGAAAACTAAATTCAGTAAAGTGATGCTAAATATATAGCAGCAATCCTGAAGCAAGGTTTCATCAAATCATGGCATAAAAAATGTACGCTTTGAGAGGACCAGTGTGAATCTATCACAGCATCAAGACAGAAGTTGGTTTATATAGTTTTCTAAAGACTGCTCTTGTCCTAGCAATATGGCAATCATTAGGGCAAATCTCAAGAAGAGCAGAAGATACAGAACCAAAGGCTAAGGAGATGGCTCAGCAGTTAAGAACACTTGCTCTTACAGAAGACCCATAATCAGTTCCTGGCACCTAGGTGGCAGTTCACAAGCACCTATACCTCCAGTAAAAGAGCATCTGATACCCTTTTTTCACCTCTGTAGGCATCAAACATGCACGGTTTGCACATATATGCATGCATACTGGCAAAACATTGAAGCACTTACAATATAACAACTAAAGGCACTAATAAAAGAAAGAAAAGCAGAGCAGAATGAGCATCAAATCCACACTGTTACAGCCCAAGTAATTTTATATCTCAGAACAACACATGTGTGCTTGATATTGCAAATTCTACTTTTTTAAACTTCAAAGGAGAGACTGGCCCTCCTGTGTATTTACTTAACTTGAAAAGAGTCCTGTGCATTTTGAAGAGTATAAAAAATATCACA
This sequence comes from Mastomys coucha, assembly GCF_008632895.1. Classification (NCBI taxonomy): domain Eukaryota; kingdom Metazoa; phylum Chordata; class Mammalia; order Rodentia; family Muridae; genus Mastomys; species Mastomys coucha. The sequence continues at coordinate 70,002,336 of NW_022196903.1, read as the reverse complement.
GGTTCAAACTGTAATACTTTAGTGAAAAGCAAATTAAGATTTCTTCTTTCTCAATTACTTCTCAGCCTCTGGAGTATATTGGCTGATTCCTAGAGTAAGAAGTTTACTCATTTTTGTTTTCTGTCTTGTGCTGCTTCACTGTTGGTAAACTAAACGTTATTTTATCTCCCTTTTTCATTTCTAATGTCATATGTGCTTTTGCAGTCAGTCTGGGGTTGTCAACTCTCAAGTTAATCTTGCAGGCACTTCACAATATGTTAATTTGTTTATTGTGAAATTTCAATTCTCTTGCCAAATATGCTAAGCTCTTTCCTTTCTTTCATTAAATTTTAAAGACTTCTTATGTTTTAAATTCTATCAAATCAAACAATAAGTGTGTTTCTTTCATGTTCTCTCATTTAAGAAATTGTTGTGTAGATGTAGTTATCTGGTTTAACTACCTTTCATAAAATACACATACACACACATGCACACACACACACACACACACACACACACACAAAGTTGGCTACTAAATCCTTGCTAAATGCAATTTGGACTTTCTTTTTTTGGAAATAAAAGAAAAAATCAAAAACATATTTTCACTTGACAGTTAAAAAATTATTGTATGAAAAAGATGTTAGTGACTGGCCTTTTAAAAGAAATGTTTAAACAATTAACCTAATTCTTATCTATATAACACGTACTTAGTACCATTGTCAGAATAACAGTGAATTAGCAACACAAATATTTATCCAGCTAAACACTTAAGTAATCTTCTAAGAGGTCCATTTTACTGACAATAATCACAGAAAACAATAGCTAATAAAACTAAGTTTTCAAGACATTTCCATATTTTTATGAAAATACAGTTTGAAGAATAGAACAGAAGAACCAAACTTTTATCCTTGAAGATTCTATGTGCAAAATGTTTTAATGTTTTGACAGAACTATATACTATTTAAGTCAGTATAGAATTTGATTTAAATTTCTCCCACAATGCATAGCCATGAAGGCTCAGTCCTTAGTTATGGGATACTTGATAAGGTGATATGTTACATAATGGACATTGATATAATCTCATATATTATGTAGTATTTCATTTAGTAACTCATTTTCTTTGTATAGTTTTCAATACCCGGTTGCATATATCGTGTTCTGCACTACAATGTTTTCCTCCTCGGATACAATTCATAAGGGAAGGAGTAGTCCACAGCGGCAGTTGTGATACCCAGGAGAAGATATGAGTACCAGAAACATTTAAAACAAGGTGAGAGGTTTCCACTATAGAATTCTTGAGTATCCCCAAGTCTCTTAAAGTTTCAGAAAAAAAGCAGCAGTGTTCAAATCACTCTGAGCAATTATATTAACTCCGTAGTTATTTTTTCACTTGCTTGCCAAGTGTAAGGAACTGGCTTATAACAACTTGGAAAGGTGGTGTAAGAAGGAAGAGTCATCTTGATTCATGACTAAAAAGGAGGAGTTGCAGACTCTTAAGATGGATTTTAAACAACTATACTTTCCAACTTTTTTATTAGATGTTTTCTTATTTACAATATCTCCTTTCCCAGATTCCCGTCCAAAATAAAATAAAATAAAATAAAACAATCCCCTGTCGTCTCCCCCCCCATACCCCAGGTCACCATCCCACCTCCTCCTGCTTACTGGCCCTGGCATTACCCTACACTGGGGCATAGAATCTTCACAGGGCCAAGGTCCTTTCCTCCCATTGATGACCTACTTGGCCATCCTCTGCCATACCCATGCTGCTGGAGCCATGAGTCCCCCCACCCCCATGTGTACTCTTTGGTTGGAGTTTTAGTCCCTGGGAGCTCTGAGGGTACTAGTTAGTTCATATGGTTGTTCCTCCTAAGGGGCTGCAAAACCCTTCAGCTCCTTGGGTCCTTCCTCTAGCTCCTTCATTAGGGACCCTGTACTTAGTCCCTGGATGGCTGTGAGCCTCTACCTTCTGTATTTGTCGGGTACTATCAGAGCTTCTCAGGAGACAGCTATCTCAGGCTCCTGTCATCCAGCACTTTTTGGCATCCACAATAGTGTCTAGATTTGATGATTGAATATGGGAAGGATTCCCAGGTGGAGCAGTCTCTGAATTGTCCTTCCTTTAGTCTCTGCTCCATAGTTAACCTCTACAATTCCTTCCATGGGTATTTTGTTCCAACTTTTAAGAAGGAACTAAGTATCCTCACTTTGGTCTTCTTTCTTCTTGAGTTTCTTATGGTTTGTGGTTTGTACTTTGTGTATTCTGATCTTCTAGGCTAATATCTACTGATCAGAGAATGCATACCATGTGTGCTCTTTTCTGATTGAGTTACCTTACTGAGGATGATATTCTGCAGGTCCATACATTTCCCCAAGAATTTCATAACTTCATTTTTTAATAGCCTAATAGTACCCCATTGTGTAGATGTACCACATTTTCTGTATCCATTCCTCTGTTGAGGGACATCTGGGTTGTTTCCAGCTTCTGGCTATTATAAATAAGGCTAAAGCACTTTGGCCAGTAAGATGGTTCACTTGGTAAAAGTACTTAGTGACCAAGCCTGATAATCTCAATTTGATCTTTATAATTGAAGGTGAAAAGAAAACCATTGCCTGTAAGTTATCTTCTGGGTAACTTGGCCTTAAATGGAGCCCAGGCATGTGCCTGCTTCTACTTCCCCCAATCATACAAATAGCACATAAAATCACATAAGAAGCATACATATACATAGTCACCCTCCCACATGCACACATTTATACATACTACACTAATGATAATAGTAAAAAAAATAGATTAGAAAGTTGCTATTTGTTTTAAAACATAAATTTGATTATTTTAAAATATACTAGTAAAATATAGAATATGAATATAGAAATACATGTACAAAATATATATTTATGTAATAACATTTATATAATATCTAACAGAAAATTTTAACTCACACATGCCCACTTTGCTGTTAATTTTTCTTCAAAATATGTATTGGTTCTTTGATTTTTAACATGAGATATAACTGTATCTGCATCCATATCTGTATCTAAGTCTTCATCTACATTTGTCTGTAACTATACCTACATCTTCATCTCTAAATGCATCTGAATCTGTATCTATGTGGACATCTTCATGAATAACAGCATCTGCATCAGTATCTATACCAGCATTCTTATCAATAACTCCATCAGCATCTCCATCTCTATTCTACATCTAATTTTTTTCATTTTTTATTTAATCTTTTCACCCTCCCAGTCCATCCTCTGAATATTCCACATCCCATACCTCCTACACAATCTTCTCCACTAGGATGACCCCACTAGTCTGCCTCACTCACTGGGGCCTTCAATCTCTTTTGGGTTAGGTGCATCTTTTCTGAGTCTACACCCAGCAGTCCTCTGCTGTATATGTGTTGGGGCATCATACATTTTCATGTCTAACTGAATCTGTGTCTTTATAACTTTCTCTGCATCTACATCAATATCTACACCTACATCTATATTTGATTCTATATCTGAACCTCAAATACTTTTACATTTCTATTGATCTTTTCACAAATTGAGCTTTGGTTTTCTATTTTAAATGATTCTATAGTTTTCTGATTTCTATTTTATGTAAACTGTATATTGTTTATGAACAAAATATGACTATGAATGAGTTTGTCATGGAAATGAACTAAAGTAATAGTGTTGTCTGAATATTCTATAAACTGTTTTTCTCTCTAATCAATAGTTGACAGAGTGCTGAATTTTAAGCTATACTTGTAGTTAGTTCATTTTCTTCTGTTCATTATGACATTTTTGTTTTATGTGTTATTGAACTCTGTTTTAATTATATAGCACTTATGATTATTGAGTTTCTAAATTAATTGTCCCTTGGTCTTCCTGTTTATTTCTGTACTTTTGTTTACATTTCTGATTGAATCTACCTTGCTTCTTTATAGAACAAGTTCTAATATTTTATCAGGTTACTATTTTTTTTGGCTACATATTTCCCTTTCATTTATTTTAGCTTTGATTTACGTGTTGTAGAAAACTTTAATGTCTTGCTCATCCTGCTTATATCACCCAAGACCACGTGCTAGAATGTGGCACTGACCATGTTTGACTCAGACCTCCCACATCAGTCACTAATTTAGATAATGTCCCATATTAACTTCCCTACAGGCAGTTGTATAGAGACATTTTCTCAGTTAAGATTCCATTTTCCCAGATACATGCAGGTTTGTTTTCAAGTTGACAAACACTGAGGAGGACAGAGTGCTTACATAATTTACTCCTAGTAAAAGTATCAATGCAGTTGCACTTATGTTTTATGTAGTTCCCTCATCTATCTGTCCCACATATTTTTACGCTTTATCCTAATACTCATTTGCATTTCACTGTGTCTCAACCATATCTTCCTACTGGCTAATGAGTTGAAGCATTATTTTGATAGGTACTACAGGATTTTAGGTCTATTTAAACATTAATGGATGTCTCCATCAATATCATTGCACCTTTCATTCTGTGCAGCATCCTTAAAACTGTACCTACATTCCTTATATTTATTTATTTTTTAAGTTTTATGTCATTCTTACATTTATTTATTTTTTAAGTTTTATGTCATTCTTACTATAGCATTGCTTGATTCTGCCTGCGAGAAATCTCTTAACCTTGCTGAGTTGAGAAATCTTTCTGTTGCTTTCAGTATTGAAATAGGCATCTCTGGCATAGTGATGCAGGTTGACAGTTTTGAAGTTCTTTCAGTAGTTTAAAGATATCTACCCTGCATACTTTCTGATAATAATTCCCTTGCAGTTTCTGTTTTTATTCCTCTGAGCCCAATGTGTCAAAAGCTTTTGGAACTTTGTATCACTGGTTTTCAGCACCTTTCATGTGGAGTCTCTCTCTCTCTCTCT
>NW_022196903.1:69943418-69997385 GCF_008632895.1 Mastomys coucha | reverse complement strand
TGTGTGTGTGTGAGTGTGTGTGTGTGTTATTTTGTCTCATCTTTCATTTCTTGACAAGCTTCTCTAGTCTGTAAAAAGCTGTATTGTCTTATCAAATTAGAAAAGTTCAGACAAATATGTAAGAAAGCGCTGTATCTGTTATCTGTTGTTTCCCTCTTTACCCTTTACATTTTGATAATATTTGTTTTATTATTTTTAATTATGTGTAGTGATGTGTATCTATACACTTCAGTGCAGGTGTACACAGATGCAGTTCCCATGGAGCTGGAGTTACAAATGGTCATGAACACCCTGATATTGGAGCTAGGCACTGAATCCAGGACCTTTGGAAAAGCAGCAAGTACTATTAACCACTGACCGATCTCTCCAGCTCTCTCCTTTCCACTTATGTGGAAGAGAAACTCCCATTTTCTCTTATGTGAAACCATTGCATCTCTATCCATGTTTCTTGAGTTTGTGCTCAATTTTTTCTTATTTATATTTTTGATTTAGTGTATATTTGTGACCATATTTGATTTCTACTTTTAATTTTTAAATATTTAAAATTTCCATCCAATATTTTTGACAATATTCTTTCACCCCAAACCCTCCCATGTCGTCTCCACCTCCCTACTCATTCAACCTAATGTACTCCTCCTGTTTTTCTCTCAGAGAGAAAAAAGGCCTGCTCCAAATCTGTTTAGTTGTATAATTTTAAGGGTATCAATTATTTGCATCATAGGAAAATTATTCCCAACCTATATCTCCTTTTCATTTAAGATTCCCCATCCAATTTCTTGTTATCTTCTCCTTTCTCTTTGTTTTTCATTTTTAGAAATTCCATTTGGTTTTTCATTACTGATTATGAATTTTTAGTATTATGTTTACATCTTCCTTTACTTCTTTGTATATATTTTAACCATCTAAGAAGCTATTTTCCTTTGAATATTAATGTGATCTCTCTCTATGGATACATTTATTTTCTATGGATCAATGCCATATCATACTGCTCTTTTGTACATGTAATACTGTTTTCATTAGAATTTTTAAAATGTAAGTATTATTAAAAGGATGTTTTAAATCTGTCTACATTCTAGTACATGTATTGTATGGTGATACAGCATGACATTAATTGAAATAGTTTCATTGTAACAACTTTTGCAATCACACTTTTAAAATTTAGTTGTCCAAAAAATCATACAATTTACTGTGATGATATTCTGGCCATTCTCCAACTTGGCCTAGATCCAAGTACTTTTTCTTACCCACCCCATTTTGTGTTTTTATTAGAAAAAAAAAACAAACAAAACAATATTAAGTCCTAATTTTGTTGCCCATATGCTCTTAAGTCTGTAGCCATCTTCAGGAGCTTGTGGGAATTATCAGGAGCCAGTCCTTAAGAAAACAAATTTTTCTCTACTAACAGTTATCAATTTCCAATAGCTTCCTACCTAAGGATGACACCTTATGTATACTTTCCTTCTCTATTTGGGGAATTTATACAGGTCATGTGAGTAATACCATATGTGCTGTGAAATCATATTTGCAACTGCCTTGTTTTGTCCAGGAAACATGGTTTCATTTTAGCCCTACCACCTCTGGCTTATAATCATTCTTTTTCTCAGTTCTTCAATATTCTCTGAGCCTTAGAAGCAGGAGGTATGATATACATGCCCTCTTGAGGACTTGGTACTCCATAGTCCTTAGTCTCTGTGTCCTTAGTCTTAGACCAGTTGTGGGTCTTCATATAAATTACTGTCTATTACTATAGAAGCTTCTCAAGGAATAAAAGAAGTTTCTGCTCAATATTGGATATATTTTCATCTATTAATTCTTTTTGTTAATCATATTAAACAACTTAGTTTTTATTTGTTGTTTTCCTCTTTTTTCTATTCTCTCTTTTATTTTTGCCACAAAATATTTATCTACCCTAGTTGCATGCTTTTCAGATTTTAATATTGATAAGTATAACACATGCAACTAAAATTCTTTTTTTGCCAATCTAATGTTTAGTCACAATTTCAAGCTGGTTGGGAATCTACATGCTTAGGCTCATGCTGTTGTTAAGATGGAGTAACTTTTGTGATGATCAGATAACATGTTTGTTCACACAATCAATTGTGTTATTATTTTCTTTTTTCCTATACCCATAGAAGGAGTTACAGAAACAAACTATGGAGCAGAGACTGAAGGAAGGACCCAGAGACTGGTCCACCATGTTCAGTCATCAAATCCAGACACTATTGCGGATATTGCGGATATTGCGGATATTGCTGGCAAGTGCTGGCTAACAGGAGCCGGATATAGCTTTCTCCTGAGAGGCTCTGACAGTACCCGACGAATACAGAAGTAGAAACTCACAACCATCCATTGGACTGAACACAGGATCCCCAATGAAGAGCTAGGGAAAGAATCCAAGGAGCTGAAATGTTTGCAGCCCCTTAAGAGGAACAACAATATGAACTAACTAGTACCCTCAGAGTTCCCTGGGACTAAACCAACAACCAAAGAGCATACATGTTGGGATTCATGGCTCCAACTGCATACGTACCAGAGGATGGCCTAGAAAGTCATCAGTGGGAGAAGAGGCCCTTGGTCCTGTGAAGGTTCTATTCCCCAGTGTAGGGGAATGCTAGGGCCAGGAAGCAGGAGAGGGTGGGTTGGTAAGCAGGGGAAGGGAACAGGTTATTTTATTTTATTTTATGTTTTTCAAAGGTGAAACTGGGAAAGGAGATATCATATGACATGTAAATAAAGAAAATATCTAATAAAAATAAATAAACATAAGAATAAATAGTTACCAATGATTATTGATTATGGTGTCCCCATCCTGCTTTGATTTGCTGGTCGGTGTTATTTGTTACTTGTGTTTTTATGGGTGTTTTTCACTTCTGCATGTTTCAGTTTTCCTTCTCTCATTTTATATAAAACTTGATTTATAGATATATACTACTTAAATTTATTTTTATTGTGGAATATGTTTTCATTCTCTATTTATTCTGACTGAATGTTTTGTTGGGTATAATAATCTACATGGGCACCTGTCATCTCTTATTGTTTGTAAAACATCCATTCAGGCTCTATTGGATTTCTGAGTTGAAAAGTCACAGTTATTCAAGTGGGTTTGACTTTATATATTAATTTTCACCCTTGTAGCTTTTAATATACTTTCTTTTATACTGTTGATGTTTTGATTATTTTGTGTTGTGAGGACTTTCTTTTCTGGTCCATACTGGTGTTCTCTGTGCTTCCTGCACCTTGATTAACATGCCCTTGTTTAGGTTAGGAAAATTTTCTTCTATGTTTTTGTTGAAAATAGTTTCTATGCCTTTGACCTATATTTTTCTCCTTACTCTTTGTTATTATTAATAAATTTAGTCTTTTTATAGTGTCCCAGATATTCTGGGTGTTTTATGTCTGAAGATTTTTTTAGATTTACCTTTTTTTATGGTGACATCCATTTTTTATATCTTGTCAGCAGTGCTTGAGATTCTTTTCCCTTCTCTTCTTTGTTGGTGAGGCTTACAACTGCCTTTCCTTTTTGAATTCATAATTTTTTCATTTCTAATTTTAACTCAGTTTGGGATTCCCTGGTGATTATATTTCTACTTTTGGGCATTGAATGATTTTCTTTATTCTATTCTAATGTTTATGTTTTTATAGATTTCATTAATGGATTTATTTGTATGTTCTTTAAGGTCCTTGAACACATTCATAATAGCTATTTTAAAGTCATTGTCTGTCTTTCTGATATATTGCATTTCACAGGACCTGCCATAGTATTGCTTTCAAGGCTGCAGTGAAGACACTATTCTGGCTGGTAATAATGGGGTATTTTTATTCTGGAATCTTGGCATCTTGGTTTAGAATGGCACATATTTTGTCTTGTCTTTGCTGTCTTTTTCTTGGTTTCTGTTGTTTTCTCTGGATCTTAGGAGAGTGTGCTGTCTGTGGGTGGGCTGGTAGGGATTGCCTCTGAGTTCTGAGTCCCTGTTAACTGTGACCATTTTGGTTTTAGGGGAGAATGTATTTCTAGGAATTAGGAAGTGACTGAAAGAAGGGAGGATAGGTTAGAAGGCTGGGGTGTAGGGCTGAGATGATTTTAAAAAGGGAGGAAATCTGGATCTGCCATGAGGAATTGTGGAGTCCCCAGGCAGTGGAGGAAGAGAAGAAATCCAGGTTAAGGGGACTCCTTCAGTGTTAGCGGTGACACTGGGGAACTGGATTTTCAAGACTAGAAGAAAAATGAAGCTGAATCCTTGGTTGTTGTGGTTACCAGATTTCCAAGGAGAGAGTGTCTTGAGTGTTGGTGACTGAGAGAAAGGGATGGTATGAGGGAGGAAGATTATATCTTTGAGGTACCTTGAGACTGGAAGTAGTGAGGAAAGAGGGACTACAACATGTGGTGAGCTACAAATCTGGGTATAAATTGGGGGAATTGGAAATGGGGATTGGAAGGAAAATGAAGATTGGCTCCCACCTGCCCTGGCCAGAATAGGCAGCAGACTTTCAGGGATAGAGTGTTTCTGCTATTGGCAATGGGAGAAAAATGGCAATGTCGCATTTAGCCCAAGGCAGAGAAATGTTTGTATGCCTGACTTTTGTGTAATGTAATGGATTATAAATTAGTTTATATAAAATTGGGTTTTAGAGCCAGGTGTGGTGGTGCTTAAGCACTGCATACCTTTAATTGTAGCTATTATGAATATGTTCAAGGACCTTAAAGAGCATACAAATACATCCATTGGTGAAATCTATGAAAATACAAACATTTGGATGGAATAAAGAGACTCCATGGGAATCCTGAAACAACCCAGGCTATTTCCATGACTATTGGTTGTTCTCTTCAAACTGAAGCTAAAAGATCAGATGCAAGTGGATTTCTCAGTTTCAAGCCAGTCTAGTCTTCATAGTGAATTACAGGCCAACTTGGACTACATGGCAAGATCTTGTCTAGTTTACATATATATATATATATATATGTGTATATATATATATATATATATACATACATATATATATATATATATATGTATGTATATATATATATATATACAGAGAGAGAGAGAGAGAGAGAGAGAGAGAGAGAGAGACTGCCCAGCAGCTAATCACTTGCTACACAAGCATCAGGATTAGAGTTCAGATCTTCAGAACAGATATAAATACTAGGAATCAATATTGTCTCACCTATAGTTCCAGCCTCAGAAAGCAGAGACAAGAGTTAAAAACATTACAAATGACTAAGAGAGCAGATAACTGGGTACTGAGAAACCAACTGGAAATAAAGAAAAAATCCGGGAATTGCCTTCTTGTAGCATCTATCTTCCTCGTATAGTTTTATGGCATCTTTGAACTCTAGACCATTGGACTAGTCCGGGGAAAAATACATTGTTTAATACTACTTTCAGAACAGTACATTTTCTTCTTATGCATAAATTGTACTTCTCACATATACATTCTATTGCTGTTTTTAATGCCTGCATGCTTACTACTACCTTGATCAAATATACTTTATCACTTTAAAATGCAAAGATAAGCTAAAAGTGAGGTAGCACTAAACATTTCTGCTAAATGATAGCAATCTGGTCTAGGAAAAGTATCGGGACACAAAGAATGAAGTGAAAAATATCAGAAGATATGTAAGAAAGGACAGAAGATTAATAAAACAGTGGGTTTAAAAACAGTTTTGCAGAATGAGTTTCAAAAAAAATCCTAACAGAAAGTCCATTCTATATACAAGATTAGATGAGTTTTTTAATTTAATATATATTTATATATACACATACATATATATGTGGATGAGGGAAGAGACCAGAATAGTGTGTTGTATCCCCTGTAACTGAAGTTGCCAGCCATTGTGAGCTTATTTGGTCACCTACCCTGAATATCTCTTGGTGGACTGTATTAAATACACATGGAAAACTCTGGATTAACTGATCTCCACAATCTGTTCTCTTCTAATTCTCACTTTTGGAGTAATGGGCAATAACTCATCCTGAGAAGAGTAAGCCAAAGTTGAAATGAGCTTGGAGAAAGTCTCACAACTTGGGAAAATAATCATCAATTTGCTTAAGACATTTCAAAGGTTCTAAAAGAGACTTCTGAATCCCCCAAAAAAAGTACCCATCTGCCCCCTGACATCTGTGAGTAGAAAATGCATCACATTAGAAATGGTTTAATTGACATAAAATTCAACAGGGTTTGCACAGAACAAGTCATTTTAAGCCCATCTTGATCTCTTTGCTGACAGGCCAATGGATTGTTTATGACAGGAACCCAGAAGACAGAGTTAAACCCTACTGATGAAGTTGTCATGGGCTCTTGAAGTTGTGTGTCCTACATATGGGGCCAGACAGACTGATGCTTGGAATAGAATTTATTTCAGTCATAGTGTACATGATATCATTTCATAAAGCACTGTCAATCCAACTGATGTTTCTGTATATTTTCTTCAAGACTGTGACCTCTGTGTACTCTTATCTGTGATAATGAAAGTTTGGTGGCCACAAACACACTGGAAAAATCAAAAGTTTGGGAAGTCAAAATGCTATGGGACAGAATAATTCCAAATGTCCCAATGGGCTAAGACAAGAGATTATGGTATTTTTATTTAATCTAACAAAATCAATGTATTTTCTCTATTCACACTAATGACTATATATAAAGACTTGGCTAGAAATATCAAAAGAATGTTATTGCTTTCCTTGGGGAGTGGACTGAATGTGATTTACATAATGATGGCTTACTTTAACAGTCATATTTTACTTTTGTCTGTGTTTTACATAATGCTGGCCTATCTTAACAGTCATTTTTTTACTTTTGTCTGTCTATATCCAATTTTGAGAAATCATTAAGAAAAGGAGGACTTGAAAGGAGGACTCAATGGTTAAGAAAAATTGTTACACTTGCAGAAGACCTGGATTTTGGTTCCTAGTACCCATATTGGGCAGTTCAAAACAACTTGTCATTTGAAGCTACAGAGGATCCAGGGATCCTCCTCTTCCTTCCAGAGAAACAGAAACACATTTGGCACACAAAATACACATGTAGGCAAGCCATTCATAAAACAAAATAAAAATAAATAGATCTCTAAGAACAAATGTAATATTTTATAGTCAAATGGGAAAAGGCTGGAGAGATGGCTCAGTGGTTAAGGGCACTGACTGCTCTTCCAGAGGTCCTGAGTTCTACTCCCAGCAACCACATGGTGGCTCACAACCATATGTAATGAGATCTGACGCCCTCTTCTGGTGTATCTGAAGACTGTAACAGTGTACTCACATATAAAATGAATAAATCCTTTGCCTGGTAGTGGAGGTGCATGCCTTTAATCCCAGCAGTTGGGAGGCAGAGACAGACAGATTTTTGAGTTCGAGGCCAGCCTGGTCTACACAGTGAGTTCTAGGATAGCCAGGGCTATACAGAGAAACCCTATCTCGAAAAACCAAAAACAAAAAACCCAAAATTTAAAAAAAAAAAAAGGAATGGGAAAGCAGAACATGGTTATAATATGAACACAAGTATAAACATGAACTAATAACTTACTAAGACCAATGAATGGCACTAGATGAATATGAAGTATAACATGTTATATAGTGGGAGGTACATACTCCATGTGAAACTACGTATGCAAACTCTCTTCCAGGAATTTGTTTCTTTGAACTGTTGCCTTTTGTTTTATATATATATATATATATATATATATATATATATATATATATAAGTATGGTCTTACCTTTACATTTAATTAAGGCAAAAACTGGAAATCATTTGATAAATTTTGGAATACCCAGAAACCATAGTTTATGTCTGTGAAGATGATTTACTCAGTATAGTATTTGCTGCTATGTGAGCAATAGGGCATGACCCTCTACTTGAGAACCAATGTACAAAAGTTGTTTGGTGGCATAATCTTGTAATCCTAGCCCTTGTTCTTACAGTAGACCTAGATCCTTGGGCTTGCTGGCCAACCTCTGACAAGTGTACCAATGAAAAACCAATGAGAGTTATTGCAAAAACTAATAATAACATGGACAAAAAATAATAACATGGACAGTCCTTAAGAAATGATGTCAAAGACTGTCTTTGGCTTTCACCTTCACTTTTTAATGTTGTGACATTCCTTTCTTTAAATCACACATACACAAACACACACATACACACATACACTAATGAATGAAAATCTTTTGCACATAAATAGCAAATAAACATTTTGCAAGTAGTGTTGGGGCGACAATTAAAAACTTCTACAAATTTGATTACAGTGTTATTGAGATTGGAGTGCCCATTATCTTTACAGCATCAAGGATTTATATTTTCTACTCGAGAGATCCTCTATTAGAGGCTAGAGCTAATCTCCAACTCTACTAATGACATATTTCTGCAACATCTTTGTCTCCATATCACAGGGGAAATTGTTTGACCTATAAAGCAGTCAATGTCTCACACAAATTTTCCTGTAAAGAATGGCCATGTGAAGGCTTCTGGGGAACCAGTGTTCTCTTTCAAGTCAAGCCCTGTCTTATCTTATTGGAAAAATGATTGTGACTACAGCAATAATTTGGAGATATATGAACCATGAGGTCAGGTATATGGCTATATCCAAGATGATAGCCAATAAGGTTATTTTATTATCCCCAAATCAGTCATTTTCATGAGGTCAGTACCACACAGGACGTATGGACATATTTTGGCTCCTGTTGATACATAAAGTATGTTGTAAACATGTTGAACTAAGGATGGCTGACTGTAACTATTAATACATTAGTAAAGGAACACTTATCCACATGTATAATTACAACATCTGGTAAATGCATTTGTCAGTTCAAGAAGGTAACAAAAGATTAATTATCTCTTCTGTCTTTATTATGGAAGAATGGTTCAATCCATAGTTATAGAGAGCATCTATACATTCAATTTCCCTAGCTAAAGTCAGCCCTATTTCAATATTACAGGTATGCAAGGTCACATATAGCACATTTTGATTTCTAGGGAGTCAATGCAATGAAATACCAGTCTTGAGGGTTGTCAGAAAATATTGCCTGTTCAAATTTTCTCAAGATATTTAAAAATGTAATCTTAGACTAAAAACCATTTACTGATATGCAACTTTATCTCATCTTTTTTTCTTAGTGAAGACTGGTTGCTTGGACTTATTATACCATTGCATAGTTAACACAAAGCAATGTGTGTGTTTATGATAGTAACATATGGATTATGCTGATGTAATCTTCTACCATAGCTGAGGTTCCTCCTTTGTCTCTTCTGATTGTTCTGGCAGCATGTGTATAGTAGAGGATTGCAATTTGATCATCAATAGGAGGAGAGGAGCTCGGCCCTGTGAAAGTTCTGTGCCCCAGTGTAGGGGAATTCCAGGGCCAATAAGTGGGAGAGGGTGGGGTGGCAGGCATGGGGAGGGGGGAGGCAAAAAAAAAGAAAAATATTAATACATATATCTATACATATGCATATATATATATATATATATATATACATTGTCTAAATATTGGAGTACATCTTTTCCAATAGAATCTAATTAATGCATAGAACTGCTGACAGTCAGTCCTAGGCTGTCAGAACAATATCTCAAAATTTCAACATTCTCAAGAACATGACAGAAATGAGAAAACCTGAGTCATTGTCTTCTAGTGTAACATCTGCATCCTCATGCTGTTAGATGGAGTGGATTTCAGGGAAAGAAGGGCTGTGATTGGTAAAACAATGTCAGTCTTGACCTAACTTTACCTGTCAAGCTGGTTTCATTAATGCACCAATGTTAGAATCTCCATTTCTGCACTTTTCCTGAATTTAACCTTCTGATAGGTAAGAGACTCAGAATTGCATACTTAGGCTTTAGTACCTCTTAGCAGTATTTCCAAAATTGAAGCTTGGTCTAATCATGGAGTTGATGATATTTCCTCTCAGTGACCTTGGAGGAGATGACAAGCCAGGTTACAAAAAAAAAGCTTTCATAGATTTGAATGTTAAGCGTAAATTATATGAAGAAAAAATATTCTATGATTCCATTAATTTCTAAGGTTATTTCTGTTGGAGAGAGTTTTGGTAGCTGTGAAGTGCACCACTGTATTTACCTGTACAGATTTGATGCTCTAAAATAAACTGGTGAATATTTAAAATTCTCAGATCATTAAGGAATAAGATGACCAAGAAAATAATAGCTTTGGATAATGTGAAAATGGATATTGTAGAAAAGAACAACAGAAACCATTTAATTTATTTCACAGTAGTTTAGGTTGAACTTATGCATGCTGAATAACCACTCTTACTACAGAGCTATATGCCAATCCTTTTTTTTTTTTGTCCTTCTTATTTATATACTTCATTTTGAAATAGTTTCTCTTTAAGTTGCCAAGAATGTCCTTGAGCTTTATTTGTAAACTAGTTATGTCTTTAAATTGCTATTTTTTTTTCTTCAGCAACCCCAGTGACTGGACAAGCAAAGTTCAAAAGAATACCTGTTTAGTCCCTGGGAGCTCTGAGGGTACTAGTTAGTTCATGTTGTTGTTCATCTTAAGGGGCTGCAAACTCTTCAGCTCCTTTGGTCCTTTCTCTAACTCCTTCATTGGGGACCCTGTACTCAGTTCAATGGATGGCTGTGCCCCAGTGTAGGGGAATACTGGGGCCAATAAGTGGGAGAGGGTGGGGTAGCAAGCAGGGGGAGGGGAGAGGGCACAGGTGTTTGTTCTTGTTGTTGTTGATGTGGGGTTTTTTTTGAGGGGAAACTGAGAAAGAAGAAATCATATGACATGTAAATAAAGAAAATGTCTAATAAAAAAACCTCAAAAAAATGCAAAATAAAAAAAGAATACCTGTTAATATTCCAGCAGATTGATGTGTGTGTGTGTGTGTGTGTGTGTGTGTGTGTGTGTGTGTGTATAAGATTTCTATGGACACACTTCATTAAGGGTGTAGTTTACTTCACCATTGGAATAAGGTTGCGGCGCCAGAGCCTCTGAAACGAAAGGAAATTCCTCAGAAACAGTAAGAACTAACAAAGAAACAAAGAATTCCTAAGGGTGAGATAGAAGCATCCACTGGCAGAGCAAGAAGATGGGCTGAGAAACTCTTTTGGCATATGAAAGTCTGAAGATGGTACTGAGAAGGTTTTCTTGCTCTAGTGTTTACTTGTTCAATAAAAATGTACAATACTTTGAAAACTGTATTACAGATACATGCTCATAGGTGATCTACCTTGCAGAAGACATATTTATAAGGAAGAGAGGGTAAGTAGGGCATGATATGACACAATTTTTGTCTTTTCTTATTAAAATATATTTAGCAATTTAGTGATTATATAACTTCAGAATTTTATATTACAAGAAGTTTGGTATACAATTATTTTAATATTACATTTACCATACATCTATAACAACTTATCAATTCTGTGTCTCCTTTAAGAGCTGTGTCAATAGAAACTCCCACTGAGCATTCTTTTCATATTTTCAATAAGCATTTTAATGTTTACTGAATAATAATGTTGCTCTTTCTTAGGTTTAGACAGGATGAATAATTAACACACTGAATTACCTGTGGTCAGTTAAAACAATGAAGATCCAAGACTAAAGAAGTCAGGGGAATAATCCTGTGCTGAACACAACAATTCATGCTTGCTCAAGGACATTCTTGGCAACTTAACACACAACAATTCATGCTGGCTTCAGTGGCTGATACTCTCAGAAAATACTAGTCACCAGGAAGAGTAGATAACAGACTATTTTGGGGATTCTACCTCACCCTTAGGAATTCTGTGTTTCTTTGTTAGTTCTTACTATTTCTGAGGAATTTCCTTTTGTTTCAGAGGCTCTGGGGCCTCAACCTTATTCCTATGATGAAGTAAACTACACCCTTGATTTTTTTCCAACAAATTATGAAGAGTAATTCTAAGTTTTGATGTTATTGACAGATGAAAATTGAAAAAATATAAAACAATAATAATGGTTATTGTAATAAAAGAAGTAATATATAATAAAAATGAAAATATTCATATTAAATATGAAAATGCTTGTCTTTTCTGTCATAAAAGTTAGTTTAAGTTAAAAAATAAAAACATAAGTATGTAGTATGCATGAGATAGATTTATAATATATAGCTTAAAAATTGGGAAGTAAGGGATATTAAGATGAGACACACTAACCTGAAAATAAAACATGAATCCATAGAAGGTAATAATGATATTAAATAAAAATACAGATAATTACTTGTTTGAAGAAGTGCACACTGGAAAAGAATCAAGTTGAATAATTCATCATGCCTATAGTTTAACCTGAAAAGGAGAAATGATGGAGAAAAAGAAGGAGAAAAAGCAGTGAAATGCAGACATCTTGGGAAATCTGTATAGAGATTCTGAAATCACATATAGATCTTTTTTCACTTGATCTTAGCCAAAAGGCCGAGAAGCGATTAGATCTTTTTTCAAAGAGAAGGAGCAACAGACTAATGAATGTTATAAACTGAGTCTCCCATTTTCCACTTTCCACATCTACAGGATGCCTTGTGTGAGGTCTATTGCTAATGCATTTCCACAAGTGGTCTTTAGCTCCACTTATAATTAGCATCACTCATCAGTATTTTTAGGTCAACATTTCAGAATATCTGCAATACAGAAAGCATATATCCATGCTTGCCATAATTTTGAGCAAAAGAATTCTATATTGCTGTGCTTGATTTTGAAAGCCTTTACCAAGCATTTTTACATCTTTTCAGGCACATATTTTTAAATTTCATATTCTGTCTGTAAAGAAATAGTTGAAGTTGTAGAATCAAGAACTTACTTTAAGAACGTTTTCAAAGCATTTGAATATGAGTATGAAGTACAATTGCATAACTTTTTATGTGAAAGACTTTCTAACCCATTTCCAATGTGTTTATCAGTTTTACAAAAAATGCTACAACAACATTTAAAATGATGTATGTACTGCCAAGATTTTGTCAACTTGACACAAAGCTAAACATATCAAGAAGAGGGAATCTTAATTAAGGAATTACCTTCATGAAATGGTCCAGTGAGCATGTCCATGGGGACATTTTCTTGATAACAAATAGATGCAGAGCGTCTAGCACACTGTGAGTGAAGCCATCCCAGACAGGTAAAACTTGGTTTGTATAAACAGCTAGATGATGAAGCCAGGGGAAGCAAGCCAGTAAGCACCATTCTTCTGTGGTCTCTGTTTCAGTTATTGCTTTGAGGTTCCAGCCTTCAGCTCCTGGCCTGGCTTTCTTCAATGGCAGATTGGAACATGCAAAATAAAATAAATCCTTTCCTGTCCCAAGATAGCTTTGGTGAGTGTTTTATTACACCAAAGGAAAACCAAACATGAACAATGTGTTGTACATTTTTGTTTGGAGAGAATTTCACATAGTAACTCCACATGGGTTTAGGGAGACAGCCTTTAATGTAACTTAATTGGGTAATGTCATGCATAGATCACGTTGTATAATAGCTGATTAAATTCCCATATGAATGCAAGAATGAGGGACTGAACAGGAACACTGTGAATGCAAATGTACTGGAGTCTTCAACATTAAGTGAACAAGACAACTAATACTCATCACTCTGTGAAATCCTCAACAATTGTTAGTTTGTTGACTTTGTGTACAGATTAGATCCTGGTGCTAAGACAAACCAGTGGAATGCAGACAGCTTGGTCATTGATATGTAGAACTTGCTATATAATGGAATAGCAGTAGAAGGAGGTCACATTTCTATATAGAGTGTAGCTCAACCTCCTTTCCAAGGCTCTAAACAAATTTACAAAATATCATTCAACAACATTCATATTATTAAACTTGAAATATTCATTAAAGATATATCTTATGTTTAATTCACTCAATACAATACATTAATGCCAAAATTAGATATAGATTTTAATGCAAAATTGGAATATGGTCTTATTGATAATTATGAACATAGATATACTATGAAGAGGAAAGAACATTTGTATAAATAAAAATAAAAAATATAAATAAAAATTTGTATAAATAAAAATATTTGCAGTAACAAACATGCAGTTTGCTTTTATTTTTTATAAATTATTATTTTATTGTTTTATGTATATGGGTATTTTACCTTCAGGTATGTTTGTACCACATACATGTACTATCTGCAGAAGACACCAGAAGAGGGCATCAGATCCCCTGGAATTAGAGTCACAAACCATTGTGAGCTTCTGAGACTTTAACCCAGGACCACCCCTGGAAGAACAGCCAGGGTTGAGCCAAGTCTCAAGCTCCATTTACTTACTTCATTCTTTATTATTGTTTAAGAAACATTTCTGAGGCAGGGTTTATAAAATAGTTCATGCTATCTCTTGAGTCCACAATTTTTGTCTCAGTTTCCTGCCTGATGGGGATATAGGATTATGCAACACTGAATTCTAGAGTGTTTTAATTGTAAGACACAGTGTGTTAAATTTACCAGACACTTAAAAAAGATTTTATAGCATTTCTCAGTAAGAGAGTGAGTTTTATGACATTGTTATTTGTACAATGAGTATTATGATGATTTCCAAAATTTCCCTAAGTTGTGACTTATAGCATAAGACAAATGTGAACCTTGGTCTTTTGGAGGACTCTAAGTTGCATTGCAGAAGAAAACTGAACATCTGATAGTGGCCATGACAGGGAAGGGTATTCCAAAACACACAGGACACACCAAGTCCATGGGGAGGATGAAGGAAAACTTGGTAAGGACATCTGCAAAGTTTAAATAAGAAGATATGTATAGGGTGTTGTGAGAGCACAGTGCGATATCACACCGTGGTGCCATTCACAAACCTGATCCTCTTACAGTGCAAACATGTACCCTTGATGCTCTTAAATCTCTTTGTATATAAAGATCTTCATAAATCCAAGTGGTTATTTTTAAAAGTGAACCTAAATAGTACACTTCAATACTTTGAAGTCAGGAAGCTAAGATTTAAGTAGGCTTACTTAGCTAGATAAAAATTCCCAAAGGGCAGAGTCATTTCAGAACCCATGAGAAGGAAGAAAGGCATAATTTGGCAAAGCTCATATAAACTCATATTCTATTTATTTTGTTAGTTCGCAGTATTGATATCATTTTATTTTCATATAACAAATAGCCTATTTTAGTAAATAAATTGCATTTTTATAGTTTGATGACTTTAAGTGACTCAGCACCATTGAAAGGAAACTGACACTATAAAATGGCTGCATTTTAGTTGTGGAGATTATGTGGTAACATATTTATAAGCTCATATGACTGTTAATACTCATGACAATGAGCACACTTCTCACCTTCAATGGTTTTTTGTTTTGTCCTCTGTACTCTCTTCCTTCTTTGCGTTCTTTCAATTCTACACAACAATAAATGCAGTTTTTCCTAAACACATACATTTTGGTTAAATGTGTACATGTTAGTTTATGTTTTTCAAATTTCATCTAAATTAAATTATGCCAAATGTCCTTAAATTATGCCAAATGTCCTTATTTCTTCTTTGGCTGTTTTCCTTTGATGTAATAGTTGTGGTTTGAATGAGGACTATCCTCTCTATGCTTACATGTTTAAATCCTTAGTCCTCAGCTTATGACACTATTTAAAACAATTGTGGAGCACTACCCCATTTTTACTTGAGTTACTTCGGTTGTTGGTATCTAACGTCTTGAGTTCCTGTTAAATTTTGGACTTTACCTCTCTGTCAGATGTAGGGTTGGTGAAGAAGGTCCTTTAACAATCTGTAGGTTGCCATTTTGTCTTATTGATAGTGTCCTTTGCCTTTTCAGTCTCATGAGGTCCCATTTATCTACTTATGATCTTAGGACCTGAGCCATTGGGTTCTATTCAGGAAATTGTCTCCTCTACCAATATGCTCAAGAGGATTTCCTAGTTTCTCTTCTATGTTGTGGTCCTTGATCTACTTGGACTTAACTTTTGTGCAGGATGATAAATATGGAACTATTTTCATTCTTCTGCATGTAGACATCCAGTTAGACCAACATCATTTGTTGGAAATGCTTTCTTTATTACATTATATGGTTTTGGTTTCTTTATCAAAATCAAGTGTCCATAGATCTGTGTGTTTTATTTCTGGGTCTTTCATTTGATTCCATGGCCATGAAAGTGAATGGAAATCTGCAACTGACTGGGGCGATGAAGTGGGGGCTATCTCCAGGAAGAGACAGAGAATTGGGATAAGAGAAGCACCCAAGAATCAATGGGGGTAACCTTAGCTGTAACTCACTAAATTGGGGTTATGAAACCTAAAGAGGTCACCTTCTACAGCCAGGCAAGAACTCCAGTAGAGTCATAGAGACACCAACCCACCCACAAAACTTTCAGCACAAAATTTATTCTGTCTACAAAAAATGCAGGTAATATGGATAGAACAGAGACTGAGGGAATGACCAACCAATAACTGGCCCAACTTGAGACTCATCCAATGGGCAAACACCAATCCCCCGAACAATTAATGAATCTCGGTTGAGCTTGTATTTTGTTCTCTGAGCAGCTGACTCAGTCAAATACAGATACCCACAGCCAAATAGTGGATGGAGCTTGGGGACTCCTACAGAAGAATAGGAAGAAGGACTGCTGGTCCCGAAGGGAATAGGATCTCCACAAAGAAGAGCAATATAGCAACCTGGATGCTTGGGGCTCTCTGGGTCTGAATTACCAACCAGAGAACATATACTGGCTGAACCTAGGCCTTCTGGCACATATGCCATGGATGCACAGTTTGGTTTTCATGTGGGTACCAAACAACTGGAGTAGAGGCAATCCCAAAGCTGTTGTCTGTAAGTGGGATATGTTCTTCTAGCTTGGCTACCTTGTCTGGCCTCAAACAAGGAAAGAAAGAAAGTAGCTAGCCTCAAAGAGACTTTAAGAGCCAGGATAGGGGTTACCCAGGGAAGGAGATGGGAGAAAGATTGTGGGAGGGAGTGACCAGGAGGAGGAGCATTGAGCAGGATATAAATTGAATATTTAAAGTAAAATTAAATTAAAAATGAAAAATAAATCGTTTCAATCTAAAAAATATGTTGTGGAGATTTATACGGTATAGAGTTGATGGGGAAGAGGGACTCCTTAGGTTTATAAACAGGGCCCACTTCCTCTTCAGTCTATGGTTCCTAAATGTCTATGCTACACCTTCATGCTACTGCCACCATCTCATGATATATTGTACCCTCTGGGAGATATAAACTGGAAGAAATCCTTCTTAATTGGCTTTGGTAAATATTTTTAATTACTACATGTCTTTGTCTACTTGGTGTGTACAGGTTTGTGGGCACATGTGTCATGGCACATATTTGGAAGTGAGAGAACAATTCCATTTTCCACCCTATGCTCTCATGTATCAAACTCAAGTCTTCAAGTGTGGTCACTAGCCTTTACCTACTGAGTCAATTCAACAGTTATTTGCAGATATTATATCAGAGCCACATGATATAAAATAATTGAGTCAAAATGATACTAAAATTTATTTATCTTCAATTATACATGAAGTTTACTATATTTAGATAGATATATAGAATATATTATGATCAGATTAAAATAATTTCTTTTTTCTGTTTTTATTAGATATTTTCTTTATTTACATTTCAAATGATATCTCCTTTCCCAGTTTCCCCTCTGAAAAACAACAACAATACTAACAACAACGAAAAACCCCGTTCTTTCCCTCCTCCCCCAGCTCTCCAATCCATGCTCTCCTGCTTCTTGGACCTGGCATTCCCCTACACTGGGGCATAGAACCTTAACAGGACCAAGGGCCTCTACTTTCATTGATGAATCACTAGGCCATCCTCTGCTGCATATGCTGCTGGAGCCATGAGTCCTACCGTGTGTACTCTTTGATTAGTGGTTTAGTCCCTGGGAGCTCTAAGGATACTAGTTAGTTCATATTGTTGTTCGTCCTAAGAGGCTGCAAGCCTTTCAGTTCTTGGGTCCTTTCTCTAGGTCCTTCATTGGAGACACAGTGCTCAGTCCAAAGGATGGCTGTGAGCCTCTACTTCTCTATTAGTCAGAATTGTCAGAGCCTCTCAGGAGACAGCTATATCATACTCCTATCAGCCAACACTTGCTGGCATCCACAATAGTGTCTGGGTTTGATGATTGAATATAGGAAGGATTCCCAGGTGGGGCAGTCTCTGGATTGTCTTCTGGGCTCTGCTGGCAGTTCATACAAGCTGTGCAGGCACACATGCAGGCAAAACACAGTAACCATAAAACAGAGATAAAGATAAAATAATAAAACAAAACAACACCTATGTATGGGGCTGTAGAGATGGCTCAGTAAGGTGACCTTTTGCTCTTCCAGGTGACCCAAGTTCAGTTGCCAGAACCCAAATGAAGCAATTCACAACTGATTCCAACTCAATCTCTTACAGGACTACCATCCTCTTCTAGATTGTTCAGGCACATAACTGAATGTAGCATACATTCTCATATATGTTTACATAAATTATAAAATAAATAAAACCCTTGTGCTGATAATATCATTACATAACATCTCATTGTAATGGTGCCATGGAGAACGTGTCCCAATCTTTGGTAATAAATAAAAGTCCAGCTGTAGTGATGCAATTCAAATGACTCATTGAATATCATCTAGACAGCTCTAAGCCAAAATAGCCCTATATAGCTATCTGTGCAAAAATAACCAAGCCTGGATTTTTTTTATTATGAAGTACTTTTCCAATTGACACTGTAATTCTTCAATTAAATAAACAAAAATAGAAAAATTAGGTTCCAAATATTTTTATCTTGTACCCTGTCTCCTTCATTTTATCTTTCTCTGTTCTCTACTCTTTCTCTCCCTTCTATCTGCCCCAATCTCCATTCTTCCTTCCCTGGCTACTAAATAACACTATATAACCAACATTTTGTCTCATTAGTCATCCTATTCTTGGACTTCAGATATTTATCCCTTCCAATGAAGAACTAAACAAGAAATGTGTATGATCACTGACAGATGCATTAAGCTGAGTGACTCTGAATGTATCCTAAAATTGTAAGAAGTTTTTCTTGAATTCACTGTGTAGTTTTAGTTATTTCAAAGCAATCTTTCTTTAGTTTTTAGTATGCTGAAATATAGAGAACAACAATTTGTCAATGTCTGAAAACTCTATACATATTTGAATAATACTAGTACATAGCATGAGGAAAGTACCCACATTATTTTACTTTATGCTAGTTAAGAGTGTTTTTTTTTTTAATCACTGGATAAGTGATAAGTGTAAGAACTATCAGAGGATAAATTTATTAAGGAAAGAAAGGAAGAAAGAAGGAAAGGAAGAAAGAAAGAAAAAAGAAAGAAGAAAGAATGAAGGAATAAAGGAAAGTAAGGAAGGAAGAAAAAAACAAAGAGATAAACTGCTCCCTTTTTCCTTGTCTCAAATCAAATGGCTTTTCAGACTTAGTTTCCATTTATTAGAACTGATTGAAATTACTTATTGGAATTTCTTAGTGCTGCTGTATAAGCCCAATGAGCAGGTGTAATTGTGTTTGCTAGATCAATTCATCTATTTCACGATGCTTTGAACTTCTGCTATGGTTACCAAACAACAGCAAATAGGCTGCTTGTTTAATTATAGCAAGTAAATCTATGTCTATTGATAGAAGTAATCTATTCAAAATGAAATGATAAATCTTACAAGTTAGACAGTCTATCCAATTATCTAGATTCCCCCCCACAAACTCCCATTTCAAATTAATGAACATAAATTCAACATCTATACAATCTACTAATAGAATCATTTTAATGTGTTAACATCTACATTACTAAAATCCTACCAAAGCATAAAATACTGGCAATCACTAGCATAAATAATAATTTAATATTAATCCTAATGAAAACGATTGCTTCATCTTAATAGAGGATTTCTTCTCTTAATTCATTTTAAGTTCTACAAACAAAAAGTAAATTGAAATATTCTGTTCAGTCATGTATCTTTAAGTGAGACACTGACACACGTCATTACGGATATATAAGAATATAAAATTTTCTTTCTTCTGACATCATTTTCTTCATCTGTTGATGGGATGATGGACATACTAGTTCCAAGGAGGAATCAGTAAAGAATAAAAAATCATGGCTAATAAAATCTCTTAGGGCTAGCTTCCTGGTTTATGGAACTGAATGCTTAGACGCAAGGAAAGAGGTTTATCTTAGCCCATTTTCTCATGAATACTTTGGATTTGGTGTAAATATCTACCTATCGTACCTGTGTAATAAATTCTCCAGTCAGGAATTTATTTACATTGTTTCACATCAAACCTTAAAACGGAGGTTGCAGTGTATTCATTGATAATAACTAGAGATAAAGGAATCATTCAAAATATAAGGGGACTCTCTACTTTGTTGATATATGTTAACTTTGGTGTTATGAATAAAGTGAGAAAATGTAAAATATGCTAATTCTTACATTTATTTTGCAAAAATTCATTTTTACTTATTCATTTGTATGTATGTGTCTCTATGCTTACATGGAGACAAGACATATGAGCACCATATTTCCTTAGGCTGGATTTATGGGAAATAATGTAAGTGCTTAGAATTCAACTCCAGTTCTCTGCAAAATAAGCAAATAATTTTAACTACTCAGCCATGTCTTTGGTCCCAGTGATTCTCTTTGGGGGAGAAGAAAGGACATTGAAACTTTTTATTAATTTGTTTCTGCTTTCCTTTTCATATGTGTCATTTAATGTGCATCTTTAGTTACACTATACTTTATCTCATCAATCATACATTTTTAATATTTTCTCTGAATAAATTATAATTAATATTCAAGTTTTTACATTTAAAGCAGATGTAGAAAAATAATATTGCCTCAGTAAAAAATAAAACAAACAAGAAATGTTCAAAATGAAATGTTAATGAAGAAAAGTGAAGAGAAAAGAGTTTTGTACCTAGCACTAGGATTAAGAAAAGAGGAATTGGAAATGGAGAATATTGAAGCTGGAGTCAGTACAAACATTGGAACAGATTTATACCTGGGGGCACATTATATTAAGTACAACTGAATATTTTAAATTACAAAATTATTCCACTTCCAAACATATCACCACATAAGAGAAAAAGAAGGTGGGCATAGAATAGCAAAAGATTGGCCTATGTCTGTAGCGTCCTAAAGTATAGCTCTCTGACCATTTGATTAAAGATACAGCTATTAGACATGACTTTTGTGGAGTATGATGAATATGTATTTATTTGTGTTTTTCATGTAGACATCCAGTTAGACCACGACCATTTTTTGATGATGCTTTCTTTTTTCCATTGTATAGTTTTGGCTTCTTTGGAGAAAATCAGGTGTTCATAGGTGTGGGGGTTTACTTCTGGCATTTCCACTTGATTCTACTGATCCTAGATTGAAATCAGGGATGATGATACCACCAGAAGTTCTTTTAATACACAGAATTATTTTAGATATCCTTGTTTTTCTATATGAAGTTGCGAATTTTTCTTTCAAGGTCTGGAAAGAATCATGTTGGAATTTTGATGGGAATTGAAATGATTCTGTACGGTATTTTTGTTTGTTTGCTTGTTTGTTTTTTGTTTTGGTAAGATGGTCATCCTGGCACTATTAATATTTTGCTCTTCTTACAGACAGAAGCCTAACATAACTGTGCACACAGAGGCTACAGCAGCTTGTCAATTGATACCATCAGCCAAACATTAGATGGTGCTCAGCAAACATTGTGCGAGAATTGGAGGAAGGATTGAGGAATCCAGAGGGAATAGGGACTCCATAAGAAGACCAACATAGTCCACTAACCTAGAAACTTGGCAGCTGCCAGAGACTGAACCACCAACCAAAGAACATACATGTGCTGGGCCTAGGCTCCATGCTCATGTGTAGTAGATATGCAGTTTGGTCTTCATGTGGATCCCCCAACAATTGGAGATTGGCTGTCTCTGATTCTGTTGCCTGCATATGGATTCTGTTCCCCTATCAGTGTTGTCTTGTCTGACCTTAGTGTGAGAGGATGTGCCTAGTCCTCCAGTGAGTTCATGTGCTAGGGTCTGATAGTATCTGGGGGAAGCTCCCCCTTCTCAAAATGGAAGGGGATGCTTAGGGACTGTGTGAGAAGAAGGCTAGAAGGAAGACTGTGATCAAGCAAAAAAAATAAATTAATGGAAAAAAGGACATGATTATTGTCTGGTTAGGTGGCTCATCGAGTAAAGATGTAACAAAATCTTGAAGAAATTATTAATGACTTTGTTTTTATAAAAATTATTTAATTATTTATGTGACCATTTATTTACATTGCTTCTTCTCTGGTTATGATATTATAAGACGCATACTTTAAATCTAGTAAATGTCTCTTGTAGCTAACCTTCCAAACTAAGAGTCTGATAACATTTTAAATTGTATGTGATTATGCTATACATTCAACTGATGTTTTTACATGGTTAGAAGCCATGGTAAATAATTATTAAGTCTTTGCTCTAAATATTAATTTAATTCATGTCTATACACATATACTTCATTCTATTAAAAATATTTTATTGTAATGGTTTATCAGTTATTTGAATGGTGTTATATATTAATGTAGCTAAGTGTAACATATACCTTATTACGTATTTCAAATCCAACCTTTTTATACACTCGTACTGATTCTCATGATTTGCAATATCTAGTAAACACTATTCTACATGCAAATTGACTAATATAATCTTCACAAATATGAGAGAATATGCACCATTTCTCTCTGTCAGTCTGATTTAATTTAATATATCCTTCTTCAGTTTTATGCATTTTCTTTTCTAAGCCTCAATTTACCTTTCTCATGTGTATGTATGCACATCTACTGAATGCTTGATCTCTGTGGTGACCAGAAGAGGGCCACAGATCACATGGTACCGGAGTCACAGATAGATAAAACAATCATGTTGTCTCTGGGATGTTCAACCAGGTGCCCTGCAAGAGTAGCAACTGCCCTTACCAGCTGCATGGTCTCTGCAGCCCCAGTTTTATGCAATTTTACACAAGTGATACAATTTTATTCTTATTGATAGACAAGACCTAGTTCAAGTTTTATATTGATGTTTATCTAGCCTGATTTTGTTGTTGTTGTTGTTGTTGTTGTTTGTTTTTTGTTTTTTTGTTTTTGGGTTTTGTTTTTGTTTTTGTTTTTTGGGGTTTTTTTGTTTGTTTGTTTTGCGACAGGGTTTCTCTGTATAGCCCTGGCTGTCCTGGAACTCACTCTGTAGACCAGGCTGGCCTCGAACTCAGAAATCCGCCTGCCTCTGCCTCCCAAGTACTGGGATTAAAGGCGTGCGTCACCACCACCCAGCCTAGCCTGATTTTCTTATACTGCTATTGTGAGTACTATTTATATATATTATTACAGGTCTCATTACTTCAGCTATGTTAGTACAATATATCTGCTCATATACTCTTCAAATTTCAGTATACTAGAATTTTATACAGAATCTGCATATTTATTTCCTTATTGCCTTGACTAATTTACCTTCCATAACCAAGGTATAAATGTTCCTTACCTAAATATCACCAGAATTTATTATTCTTTATTCAGACAGGGTCATCCTTGCATATATATGTGCATACTGACTTTGAAATTATTACACTGTTGCTTCTGTTACATAAATGTTATGATCACACATTTTTTTACTTTCCGTATTCTTGATTATAACTCTTTTGACTAAGTCAAGAAAATTACTTGCATTCCTTGAAGGGTAATGATGCTGAACTAGTTTAAGAAAATTGTTGGAAATTTGTACAACCATTCAAAAGAGAGTCTGTTCCTCTCATTTTCCATTTATTGATTACATACTTTATATAAAGCAAAGACTTTCTTCTATTAGATTGGTTGTCTTTACACACTGAAAATTGTTCTCTTTTATGTTCTGAAGCTTTTTAAATTTTAGACCATTATCTTTTCCAAATCATCCTCTAGTTTATTGAACTATTGGAGTCTTATTTAGAAATTCACCATTTCTTCTCATATCTTGAAGTGTTTTCAGGCATTTTCACAAGTACTTTCAAGGTTTCAGAGGTACATTACAGTGTTTCACCATTTTGGAGTTGTGTTTTGTGTATGATGAGAGATATCACCTTAGTTTTGCTTTTTCTAAGTGTAAGTACCAAATTGTCTTCAGATTGTTTGTTAAAACTTCTTTTTCCAATAGAAAGTTTACCCATTTGTTGGGTATTAAATGACTACAGTTGTGTGCATTTATTTCTGTGTCAAATGTTATATGTTCATTGGTATACATGCTTACTTTTATTTGGTTATTTTTCTGGTTTTGTTACTATAGCTCTGTGATGTTTCAAAATTACATATTTACTGTGACATTCCACTACTGTACAGAATTGTGAATTTTCCCCTCAGTTCCATGAGAAGGATTATTAGCATTTATAGGAACACTTCATTGAGTGTCTACATCAGTTTTATTATTAAAGTAATTTTGTTTTTCTTGGGTATATCACATATCATGGCTAGTTTTTGTCAGTGTGTAACAACTAGAGTCACCTGAGAGGGAACCTCAACTGAAAAATTACCTCGATGGACTCACAAATAAGAAAGTGGTCCTTTCTTCACTGTTGATTGATGAGAGAGGTTTGAGCCCACCGTTCATTGCACCAGCCCTAAACAGGAGGCTCAAGGAGATACAAGAAAGCTAGCTTCATATGTAATAAAATAAACATGTAAGTAGTCTTTTTCCACTGTCCCTGCCTCTTTCCTGTTTGAGTCACATTCTTGAATTCATTCAATATAATCCTTTAATCAGGTTGTACAAACCAGATAAACCATCTCTTTTCCAAGTATGTTTTGGTCTGTGTTTTATCACAGCATCAGAAACCAGACTAGAACATTATAATTCTTCAATCTGTAGGTTTACCTATTATCTTGAATCAAAAACAGTCTCTTTCCATTCTTATTTTAATTCAGTACTTTGGCTGTATTCTTGTTTTACTTTTTTTTCCCCCTGGAATTCAGGTGATGTATATGTTAGACCTTTAATTCTTGCATGATGTTTTCATATATTTCTGCATTTCAACCTGTTGGCCTCTAGCAACATTTGATTTTTCTATATGTCATCCATTCTGTTAATTCTCTTCAACTGCTTCTACTCTATTGAGAAACCCGTCAAGATAATTTCAGTAAGTTAATATTTTTGCAACCAGAATTGATTTTGCTTCTGCTTTAATCCTTAGGAATCTTCTTTCCTGTAAGGTCCTGACCCTCTTTCTTTGTTCCCCAAATTGCATAAGTCCATTGAGAATTTAGCTTCATTTCTGTAATTGTCTGACCTAATTTTTTCTTCCTGTCAGCTCTTTTATATTTCAATCACTTCTTTTCATGGCTCAAGGGAAAACCATCCTAAGCAATTAGCATCATTTCTAAGAATCTTGTATTTTTTCATGTTTGACACTGCAAATCCTAGCTTCTCTCTGATGCCTTTAGGTAGTATATATTCTAATTGTTCTCAGCATGGAATGGTCCAAATGAACTAGTCATCAATGGGAGAGACACAGCTTTGCTCTGTGCATTTTTTCTTGAGAAACTGTACAATTTTTAACCCCTTTAAGGAGTAAAAGTATTATATATGTGATAGACAGTGATATAGTACAGATAGATAGATAGATAGATAGATAGATAAATAGACAGATAAAGATTGCCCTTAGGCACTGAATTATATGTTCCTTTTGTAATTATTTTATCAATGCTCTATATATATTGCCTGCATTTTCCTCAGATCTCTTAACGATCTGGAATAATAATATGTGTAGCAAGAAGGGGCTGGAGAGACGGCTCCAGGGTTAAGATTAATAATAGGTCTTCCTGAACATTCGGTTTTCTTCCTAGCCTATACAGGGTAGATCACAACCATTGATAATTCCAGTTCCAGGAGATCCAACTTGGTGCAGTTAAATTCCTTAACTAGGATTCTCAACTCCTTGACCAAATGACATACTACTACAGAACTCTGAGAACATGTCTGTGGAATTTATATCTATAAATAATACGATATCCACTTTGTAGAACAAACCATTTTACTGAGAATCTGGTTTTACAGTGGTATTAGAATATACCAGAGAAGTTTCATAACTGCTTTACTAGGGCACATTTAGAACCATTTATCTTGACCTCCAAGCACTTACAAAAATGGTCCATAGCAGAGTTTCTTTCCAGATGAATTCCAAGTCTCAAGTGCAATAAACCACAAGAGAAATAATTTTTTTCCTTATGGAATTTTCCAAATATGAACTCAACAATACTTTTATCAGTCATGTTTCTAATCCATTAGCAATATTGACTTTGCCGTGAAATGAGAGTAATTCAATTTCAGATTATACCATAAAGCTGAAATCATTATAGCTTTGCCAGCTAGTTTTATACTAGTTATGGCTCTGTCAGAGTTCTCTTGATAAAGCTTTATATTTCAAGTTTTATCATAAGACATTAAAAAAAACCTATATTCCCAATGACTTTTGAAATAGCATAAGCTCCTATGAGAATTCAATGCTAGTCTTTATTCAGCGATGAACATTGTGTCTTATACTTAGGCAGTCTTTATGCCTAGATTCAAGGTTGAAGAAGTTTTCATAAAATGACTATTGCATCTTAAGTCAAATTACCTCGAGAACTGGGTCATATTCTATGGGGTACCTTACAATTTCTGAGTTCCTAACTTGTAATTGTCTCTCAGGTCTATAGTATTGCCTTTTGTGTGTTTTAAAGTGGCATTCTGTCTTTGACTTCTGAACTTTGAAAGGGAACAAATAATTATAGCACTGTAAGAACCACAACATACAGTGTTCAGTTATGTTAGTTGTATTACTTACCTTGAGAACATTTTATATTTCAGTTTCTCATATGTCACAAACATATATATATATATACATATATATGTATATATATATTCTAGCTGTATTCTGAACTCATCATATTATGTAATACATATTCTAGACTATGATAGAAAATTGGACTGTTTCATCAATGAATGGATAATAATTCTCTCTCTTTCCCCCTCTCTCTCTGTCTGCCTGTCTCTCTCTCTCTCGCTCTCTCTCTCAACTCTTAAGTATGAACCACAA
Source organism: Mastomys coucha (assembly GCF_008632895.1). NCBI lineage: Eukaryota > Metazoa > Chordata > Mammalia > Rodentia > Muridae > Mastomys > Mastomys coucha. The sequence goes on along the minus strand of NW_022196903.1, from coordinate 69,970,361 downwards.
TTTGTTTTATTATGTTGAGGATTGACCTTAGAGCCTTGTTTATATTAAGCAAGTGACCTACCAATAACACCCAACATAGTCAAGATATATACTTTAAGGACAGAATTTATTTTTAATATTTCATTTTAAATTATGTATATAAGTGTGTATGTGTGTATGCATATGCTAGTGGATGAATATGCATATGCCATATGCCACTAATGTAAAGCTTCCCACAGAAGCCAGAAGAAGTCATCAGATTCTGTGAAACTAGAGATACAGGTGGTTGGAAGCTATTAATCATAGGTGATGGGAACTTAACTCTGGTCCTTTTGCAAATGTAGCAAGTACTCTTCTTATCTACTGAGCCATCTCCCTAGCCCAATTGGTAGATTTTGTAATACCGGAATACAGACATTGCTGGCAGGAAACCTCTAAACAAGAATCTTGATATAATGCTTCTGTTTGTATGCATACTTTTTGTGTTTGTTTTTAATCCTTTCTATTGGTTGTTTTTAGATTTCTCTCTTGCGACTACTTATCAGCTTAATAAATACTTGTACATTTCACTCTCTTGTCTGAAGACTTTGAACAAGACAGTAAGCTAATCTTTATTTCACATTGCTGCAAAGTAAGAGACTATTGCCTCTTATCCACATTTAACATGGGTTGTTGGCCTCCTGGAAAAACAATGCCTGGGCTTAAAGATGATTTAGCACTAGTAGAGCTTTGCTTCTTAATCTTTTGGTTCCCGTCCAAATAATATCAAACCTCACTTACTTGTTTTAAAAATAACTCTTTTATAAAATTAAAAAATTAAATTATAATTAAATCATTATAGACTACCTATCCACAAAATAATGTCTACAAAGACAGATTATAAAGATTAAAAAATATGCTAAGAACATATTCAGATTATATTGGGAGCAAGGTCCTCATATGTGAATATGACAATGAAATAAGTTGGCAGCTTTTATAAAGGTTGTATGATGCCATGTACCAGGGAGCCTTGGTGTAGGCATGGCAGTATGACTAGATAATTATTCAAGAGTACAAACTCTAGTATAAATTATAAAGCATCTCAAATATTTTAAATATATAGATGGCTTACTTGCAGTATGTCTGTGTACCACATGCATGCAGTGTTCACAGAGGCAAGAAGGAAACATTTCCCCTCCCTCCTCTCCTACCAGTCTGTCTCTCCTATCTCCTCCTCCTCCATCATCTACTCCTCCATTTCTCTTCAGAAAAGGGCTGGCCATTACCAACTAGCCATGGCATATCAAATTGCAATAACGCCAGGCACCTACTCTTCTGTTAATATGAGACAAGGTAAACAATAGCAATGGGAAGAATAGAGTCAGAAACAACTCTTTTTCCCACTTTTGGGAGTCCAACAAGAAGACCAAGCCACACAACTATAACATATATGCTACAGGCCTAGGTCAGGCCCGTACAGGCCTTCTGGTTAGTGATTTAGTCTCTGTCAGCTACTATTGGCCTAGGGTAGTTGATTCTGTGTTTTCTCTTGTAGTGTCCTGACCTCTTTGACCCCCCTGAATCCCAGAACCCTTCTTCCAACTCTTCAGCAGGATTCTCCAAGCTCCACCTAATGTTGGGTATAACATCTCTGCATCTGTTTCACTCAGTTGCTGAATGAAATCTCTCTGATGACAAATGGGCCAGATGCCAATCTATGAGTATAAAAGAATATCATTAGAAATCATTTTATTTACTTCTTTTTGTTTGGTTGGTTTTTCATGTTTGATACTATCATTAATCTCTGCTCTATCTAGGCTCAGGCTTTGTCCCTCTGAGCAGTGTAATTACTGGACTCTGTCTCACAGCATAGGATTCAAGTTGGACCAATCATTGATTGACCTCTTCCACAATTTCTTTGCTACATTTATCCTAGCACATCTTGCAGCCAGGACAAAATGTAGGTTGAAGGTTCCTTTGCTGAGTTGTTTTTCTAGTCCTTGTAGTGTCATTTTGCTTGGTTATGGGAGATGATCAATTCAGGGTTCTTATTCCCATTGCTAGAAGTCTTAGCTAGGATCACTTTCATTGAATCTTGGGAGTTTCTATTGCCCTATGTTTCTAGCTTGTCTTAGATATGGCCTTGATATCATTTGTCTCTCCAATACTCTCTTCCTCTGCCCTCCCCACACCTGATCTCTTCTGTTCCCATCCCAACACCCCACACCCATATAGTTCCCTCTCCTCATCCACACACTTGATGTATATTTTATTTCTTCTTAGTGAATTTGTGTCCCCTTGAGCCTTTCTTTTTGCTTAGCTTCTTTAAGTCTGGATTCTAGCATAGTTATCTTTTATTTTATATTTCAAATCCACCTATAAAGATGAAGATAACATGTTAGTCTTTCTGGGTCTGGGTTACCTCACTCAAAATGATCTTTTCTTTTTCTATCAATTTGTCAGCAAATTTCATGATGCCATTATTTGTAATAGCTGAGTCATGCTCCATTGCATGACTGTATCATATTTTCTTTAACTATTCATCAGTTGCGTGATGTCTAGGTTGCTTTCACTTTCTGGCTATTATGAAAAATGTTGCTAGATTCATTTCAATGTATTACTTAGTTCAAAGTAAGCCATCTTATAATTTAAATATGAATGCACACTAAAGGTAGAATACCTGAATTTCCTTTTTATGAATTTAATTTTTACTTATTCGCTTTATATCCTGTTCACTCTCCCCTCCAGATCCCCTTCCACATTCCTTACCACCCCTCTCTGCCTTCTCTTCTGAGCTGGGCGGCCTGTATGGCCTCAGTAGGAGAGGAAGTGTGTAGCCTCGCAGAGAATACTTGCATTTCTGAACTCATAGTCACATACAATTACATTAAATTACAATGGGATTACCTCATAAGTATTTCAAAATTCAAGTTTTCCTTATTACAAATTCAGAATACGTGAGGCATCCATCAGAATATATAAATCTATATTTTAGTATTGTATAGCATTTTTGTTTTTAGAGTAAAAATTTTCTACAATTTTTATTTTTCTAAGATAAATACCTAGATTCAATATTTGTCACAATTAAAATCTTGGATAAGTATTTAAAAATAAACCTTTATAAAAGCTTCCATCTTATTATTCTATTGTCAAACCCACACATGAGGACCTCACTCTCTGTATAATCTGAAAAAAGTATTAATACATTTTCTATTTCATCTGTCTGTCTTCTACTTAGCCCTTATATAGGCATAGATAATTTTAAAACTCATAGTATCATCCATAACTAAGTTTTGTTATTAAATGAATTTCTGTTATCTAAACATATCAATTTACTTACAAATTCTACATTTTCTACTTATTTTTATTTTAATTTTATGTATATGGGTACTTTCTCTCTATGTATATCTTCTCTACATGCATGTAATACCTATGAAAGCCAGAAGAGGGGGGTCAGATTGGCTGGAACTGGAATTATAGATGATTGTGAGCTGTCAAGTGGGTACTAAAAACTGAACCCATGTCCTCAGCAAGAGTGACAAGTAAACTTAGATGTGGGGCCATGTCTCCAGCCCCTACACTGCATTTTAAATAATTTGATACACTATTTATTTAAGTCTTATAAGTGAGGAGATTATTGCAAAAGATATCCTTTTGGTTTCAAGAAAAGAAAAAAATGGCAAAGCTGTATACAGAGTGAAGTTTGTCACTATGAACTGTTCATTGCTTAAGCCTCAAATTAATGGTGAACAACTCTAGGTTGCCTTATTGACAAATGAAATCTCATTTATTTGGCCTGATGTTCAGCATGGAAAGAAATAATGCAAGAACATTAATACGAAGGAGTCTCATTCTCCAAAACATGCTCTGAAGTCATTCAGTTATCCAGCAGCCTTATGTAAAGAGGGAATGTCCGAGTTTCTAGAATACAGGGTACAAAAAAGGACTTTAGATGACGAACAAGATAGGAACATGTGCTGAATCTAGGGTTGAACAAGATTGGTTTTGAGACTTGGCCCTCATAGCCAGGGCACCTAAAAAAGTCACAATGAACTCAAGAGATTAGAAATTTGATATTCTAGAAAGGTTTAACAGAGCAGCTTGCTGTGCTCTTTGCCTGCTCTTACTGTGTCCTGGGTCTCATTGGTTCAATTTCAATTTCCCCATTGTGTTTGCTATTATGCCAGACCTCTAAAACAGCTGTTTCAGAAGTAGTATCCAAACAACAATGTGATGGGGACAGCGTATATTACCATTCTGTATATTCTAGATATACATAGAGAAGCCATGTCTTAGGGAAGAGGAAGCAAATCCTCAGGGAAATTGATCAGAAATAACATTATCCTGATTAAGCCTGAACTTAATCTACTTCTGACATTCCCATTTTGATACTTTTTCAAAATCCAATTAGCTTTCACAGATGATTAGCATTTACATTCCTCTTACTTTACAGTCTGCACATTTCTATCACCATAACTTTCTTTTTCTTTTTTAGTATTTTAACTCAAATATAACAAGAATATTTGACAAGATTTGAATATTAGCTACTTCAGAGCATATGCTACCAATGCAAATTGTGCATTCAGATGTCAGAAAGTCGTCATTAAAATAGGAAAGCAGGAAGCGTTATAAAATCGAATGACATAAAACTTGTGGTAATAACACATATTTACTGCTTGTGTCACTTTTTGTTCCCTGCTTAAGGAAAAACAAACAAACAAACACTAAAAATGACCAATATTGTAGTGTATTGATGGTCTTTTTTGGAGAAGACCAAGAAGTCAGTCTACTCATGCTAGAGAAAATTGGCTCCACTTTCTGAAAGCTTTGAGAGATGCCTTGATCCGTGTCTCATGCATCCAAAGCAATACCTGTTTCAGGTACCCTCTACGTACATGAGTTGATAAATCATGCTACTTGATTTCTGTACAGCTTCAAGAGCATAAACTTAAATGTCTTACATGAGTGTTTCCAGTTCATTTAATTGGTAATCTATATTTTTTGCATGAATGACAGACAGAAGTGCTTGAGTACATATTGAGTAATATCGAAACACTTAAAAAATTTCAGATTCTCCACATTCATTTTGTTCCAAAGGAACATTACAGACAAAGTCAGCCACAGATTATGTATTTAGGAGAGGGAGGACTTTGAACATCTGTTAGCAAAACGCTACAGAAAAGGTACAAAAAAACAACCAAAAGAAAAAGGCATAGCTCTTTTTATCCTAGTGTTTTGTGCTAAAAATAATGGTGTGCCAGATCAATGGCTCAGTGGGTTAAGTGCTTACTCCAGCAAGATTGTGAACCTGAATTTGGGTACTCAGAAGCTACATAAGGATGAATACAATCATTACTCTTTCTAAATCTTACCACATGATGGGAGGCACACAGAGTTCCTGGAAACTGCCAAGGTAGATGGAACTAGGATGGATCCCTTAAGTTGTCCTTGAACTTACACATATAAGTATCAGATATATGTTCTCACGCTCACATATTTGAGTATACATACATCACATACACACATACACATATATACATACACTATATATATATACACACACATTACATATATATATGTATATATATAAATATATTTGTGTGTATTATACATATATAATTTTAAAATGTCCTCTACAAAGAATACCTACTTACAAACATGCCCTCATATTTTCAGTTCAAATTCTTACTACTTTGTTGCCTTACAAATCTTAGTTATTTCAAGATTATGCCCTGATTTAAGGACAAATTCATACAAGTCAACTAGAAAATTTGATACTTTATAAATAATGCATAAAGTTTTATGAGGTCTGTTCTGAATCTGGTATCAATTTGTCTATCCTGTTATGTGTTTCAGTACATACAACCCCTAGTGTTGGTTGAATGTTCATATGAGAAGTCATGATTGATTTGATCATAGCTGCATCTGACTGCAGCTGCCTGAAATGAATTTTTCCTCTCAGGAACTTATAATTGAAATACAAATATCTTACTTGCTTTATAGAAACACAGCTAGAATTTATGCTGGAAAGAGAGTACAGTTGTCTTCCATATACATGTACAACTGTATGAATACTCACACACAGAGAGAGATGAGAACAGGAACAGAGGAATATTCTAGGAGAAAATACATCTATCTCTGAGGATATGAAAGCATGAAGATCTCCGGGTACATTTTTACCTCATTATTAGTCACTCCTGAAAACCCCAAATTTTTCACATCAAATGCCTTTTAAGGTTCAGACATGTTTGAGTGAGTTTCTAACCTTTGCAATTAATGATACCTTCTGCATCCTTAATGTTAATGAGAATAAGCTGTATCGGCAACAGATACAGAAATGGTCATCATCCAAGTAGAGGAACTTAACTGGAGCTCAATGACTTTAGTGTAACTCCAGTCCAGCCCACCCACATTCAGAAGAGTCTATGTCTCCTCCCACTCTGATAGTCCCTTTCCCTTCCAGTAATTAGCATATGGAGATAAGGGTGTATATCCATCTTTATGCTAACACTGGCAAAACAATATTGGGAATTTGGTGGGGGATGACTGAATGAACTTATTTATACAACCAGCAAAAGCTGGTGACTAAGAAACAGTATTTATAGCAGATATGTGAAGGAAACATGTTGAAAGCTGAGACTATGGGTATTAACAATTTCTGGCCAAAGACTAATACATTTATGTTATAGCCATCCTATGAATATGGGTATAGAACTTCATAAACTGATATTTTCTGACTATATCATTGTCATGGGTAGCATAGTAAGTTGTATAATTGTCAAAAGGCTAGTTTATTAGCTATAGCTTTTTTTCTTCATGACTGAATGCAGTGGCATGAGGGAAAGTGGAGAAAGGAGGGGGGTAGATATGATATATATATACATACATATATATATATATATATATATGTATATAAAGGTAGACGGAGAGATAGAGAGATAGATAGATGTGATATGTCTCTAGATATAGATATCTATATATAGATAAATATATAGATAGATAGATATGATATATATCTACACATATATATGTATAACTATACATATATGTGTGTGTGTGAAATAACCAAATAATTAAAAATAAATCCCCTAATACTAGGTGCTATAATAATAAAATAATCTCTTCTTATCACAAAACAGTGCTTACAAAAGTGTTAACATTTGTGTATGCTTATTGATCTAAATAAAAATATTAAGTGAGTTATGGTATATTCTGTTCAATATGTGATTGTTAAAGAAAAAATAATGTTTAATCAGTTTTTTGTTAATAGATATAATATAGTCAGTGAATGATATGCACTCTACTTTTTTTGTTGTTGTTTTTTTTCAAGACAGGGTTTCTCTGTGTAGCCTTGACTGCCCTGGAATTCACTCCATAGACCAGGCTGGCCTTGAACTCAGAAATCCGCCTGCCTCTGCCTCCCAAGTGCTGGGATTAGGTGTGCGCCACCACTGCCCGGCTTTTTTTCTTTTTTTCTTTTTTTTTGCACTCTACTTTTATAAGCTACCTTTCATTGATAAATGTTGAAATTTTAATCTGAGTGAAAGAAAGCAACAAAGAATTCAAAGGTTCTAATCTGCCTATCAAAACTTCTTTGTTAAATATGTCAGTCTCCTTTTATCTCTGGAGGATATATTTCATTTCCCTCAAGAAAAACTCTTTGTTTGTTTGTATTCCTTCATATGCTTATAATAAAGAAACATTATGAAAATATATAATTAATAATAATAATAATAATGTGTGAATATATTTTTATAATCAGTATTCCCTCATCATGTAGTTTCTCTCATCTATGGTATTTCACTTACCTTTAGTGTAATTGTGTGAAAGAACACACTGCGTATGTGAAGAGCAGAAGTAGGGTTTATTTCTTTTGGTCTCAATATATTATCATCAATCAGAGATTGTTATACTCTGGGTCAGTCATGGAGGAAGTCTCTCTTGCTTATTAGCATGCATATTGATGTTGCACTTATTCAGCCCTTGTTTAAGCAGCTATATTGTTGAGATTACGTGGGTGGAGCTTCCTTCTCCTTTCCAAGAGACACAATCTTATAGCAGCATTCTTGATCTTCTGGCTTTTAAAATCCCTTTTCTACTATCTTCTCTAAGATTTAGGTGGAGGAGTTGTATTGTAAATTTATCAATTATGGCTAGGCACCTGAAGATCTATTTCTCTGTATTTTGACCAGTTTTAGATGTCTGTTTCCTTTATGAGGTTTTAGAACTGATGTAGATCTAGGGGAGCAGGGAGGTGTGGGATGTGGGAGGAGTAGAGGGGGGGTAGGCTGTGATTGGGATGTATTGTATGAAAGAAGAGTGAATTTTAAAAGAAGAAATTTTGACTGTCAAATTAATAAGCTCTCCTTAGCTCTCCTGACCCTCCATTTCCCTTCAGAAAATGGCAGGCTTCCTAGGGATGTCAACCAAAACTGCATGACAAGATACAAATAAAACTAGGCACAAAGTCTCATGTCATGGCTGGGTGTAGCAAACCAGTAGGAAGAAAAGTGTTCTGAGGGCAGGCAAATGAATGAGATCATCCCCCACTCCCACTGGTAGGAGCTCCCTAAATAAAACCATAAAATATAAAACAGCATGAAATATATAAACAAAGGTTATTCTAGCACAGCAAAGATCAATACAAATGAAATGTGGAGGACCCCATTTTTCACGGGCTGTATATTCCATAATTCTGTCGTATCTTATTACTGAGGCACTACACATTTTGTTGGAATATCTTGAGTATCTTAAATGATTACATCATATGCAGAATGAAAAGTTTCTTTTTAGCTACTTTGCTGACCTACCAACTTCAAGTAGAGAATGCAAGCTGATTCTATACAGTGATGAGGATCTAGATCATCCTTGTCCTGCAGAATTAGTTGCTTTATAATGTATTTTAGCACACACATTTTCAGTACTGAAAAGGAGGATAAAATGGAGGAAAACATCAAGCCAGGACATCTAAGGTCTAACTTTCCCCTGAAAGACTTGTAAATACAGAAGGTCATTTATCCAATATTTATAAAGCATCATCACTAACATCTGCAGTGTTTTGTATTTAACTAGAAGCCCCAGAAATTGTCTTTTTTATTATTGTGTGAACAAAATAAGCCTCTAAGTGTCTAGATGCTAGAAGAGTTAGACCAGTGTGGGGAGCCGTGAATCTTGAGAGGCATTCGCCATGGCAAGATGGCGCCTACTTCCGCTGTTAACTCCTAGTGGACAACTGTTTGCGCATGTGCGTAGAGTGAAAAGACGCCATGTCACGGCCTATCCCGGGGCGTTACGTAGGGTAATGAGTGAACAGCCAATCATGAGCAGACACGTCACGCTGTGGACAGATACCCTGCACTGTGGTGTATATAAACAGTGCGCATTTTGGGTTCGACCCCCTTTTTTCCCTATGGTTGGAGACAAATAAACAGTTGCTACAGAAGGAACCTAGTGTCCGCGTGTCTTCTTCCCGGCGAGAAGACTGCGCGGGCTACAGACCAGCCCTTAAAGCCACAAAGTGGCAGAGACCTTGCAGTTTTCTGCACTATTTGCCTTTCATCCATCAACATTTGACTCTCCACCTAAGAAAAATGACCACCTGACAGTAGGACTTTACTAGCTAGTGAAAGTAGTTCTCATGTTATGAAAGTGTATTTTGCCCAGTGTCATCAGCCAGGTGCCTGTGGCCTGATGAAGGAAGTCACCTCTCTGAGGTGCTTCTGAATACATTTGAATTATAATGAAGATAACAAGATTTCTGCAGCCTGCAACTTATCCATTTTTAGTTATTTATCAACACAGTAATGGGATTATTAGTAAATTGCTTTTCCCCCCAACTTGATCCATTTGACTTCTTCCATTTGCTTGCATTATCGGAAAAAATAATTTAATGCATGATAATGAATTCTAAATTTGCATAAATCATCTCCCTATGTGATTTATAATCCTGAATTAAATATAACCCCAAATACCCACATGCAAGGAAAGCCTATTATATGTGTAGGCATAATTCTCATAATCATACAATTTATAAGCTGAGCAATTGAAGAGATCAGATGACCTCGAGCCACTCAGAAATGAACCTTCTCTCTTTTTTACCTCTTTATTGGTCTGTCAATTAGAGAAATTTAGCATATTTCCATTTTGTAGTATTTTCAGCAGTGCATTAATGTTGAACAAGTAATTAGATTTCCTCAAAATCAGTTTGTTTTTTACACTAAGAAGAGCACAAATAAATATGATTTCAGCTAATTTATTTATATACACAACAATACATTTTGTGATGGCTTAATAAATATGCCAAACTAAAGCATGAAAATGGGACCATAAAGAAAGAATGAGCATAATACATTACCTTCTAAGAAAAGAGAAGCTTAGTGGATTCTTAGTGAGGTATTTATTGCCTCATCTCTAATATCAACACTTAGAAAACAGCAATTACTTATTAATAGGCATTATATATATATATATATATATTGCCATGTTAACCATTTAATTACCATAAGTATCCTTCAACATCAGCATAATTATTAGCTATAGTTTACAAATCAGGTTACTGAGACGTGAAATGATAATGCAGAGTCAGTAAACTACAAGTGCTGCAATAAGTGTAGATCACTGATCATTGAGCAAACTATTCCAAAGTATAGTCCAGTAAACTAGTATTAATTAGAATTTGGATGTGTCTGTTGCTCATCATTAGTAGGTTAGGTCCTTCTATGGGGCTTTTTCTGTGGAGCACAATGTGTAAAAGAAGTTACACTAATTCTTTGTATTGGCTAAACATAAAAGTATTTTGTGGCACACATGAATATGCAGTGATAATGATTAATCAAAAGAGGTGTTCAAAGACATGTCAGAGGGGAAAGGATTGTGGTATTCATCTTGGAAGGAAATTGAATAGCATATTAAAATTGTCATCAGAAAGAAAGCATCCTGTCTTAACAATAACAGAAAGAACAGCTATTAACTAGCAGAAGGAATAAAAAAGCCCGAACAAATAGGACATCTATAAATTGAGGTCTTACACATGAAACAGTATCATATATTTGCAAAGAGGATAAAATTATGGAATTATTAAGTTTCTCACCTAACCACAATCAAAGCAGAGTCCTGTAGTCTTTTAAGAGTGTCATTTTTTTTTAGGCTAATAGGTGAAAACAGAAGAACTTCTCAGATTCTGTGATTCAGATTCTCTTGGGAAGGGAAGTCTTTGTTCTGCTTTCACAATAGACTGGCCACTTATCAGCTGATAATATCACTGATGACAAAGGTGGAGAGTAGAAGGCTCACACCACTCTTGAGATCCCTTCTGGTATAGGAACAGTAGCCGCTCCACCCGTACAACTCAGAAATGCCCAGGGAGCCATAACAATCCCCCCTTAGGGACTTAAGATACCGAGCAAAAGGAACAGGAAAAGAAAAATGATGCACTATTGAAAGATGTGGTGTTGAGCAGAAAAAAAAATCTTAAAGAGAAATGAGGCGGCATAACTAAAACAGTTATTAAAGGATGAGAGAGGGAGAGAAAATAGCCACAATAATGCCAAGAAAAATAGACCTCAGTTTTCCAGCTGTGGACCATCTTTAAAATAGATAATGTAAAACCTTCTGATGTATTTTTAAAGAGTAATAATAAGGAGAGAAACAGAGGTGTCCTAGATTCTGGCAGTCTGGCTTCACAAGGAGTTACCTGTCTCTTGTTGAAGAAATTTATCAATGTGGAAAACAAATCCAGCCATTCTCTTTGCATCTTTGGCTTCTAGCTAGCAGACATATGATTAATGATACCAGAATTTGGAGCTCAGAAGGGTCCTTCCTAACAGTTTATTAGCCACAACTAAAGAAAGTGATTTTGGTTAAGATGAGTAGAAACAGCCAGACAGGGAGTGATGTCTTTCTCTAAAGCTACAGAAACCAACTATTTCTATTTAGAGAGAGATGAATTCTGGAGATTATTAAGAGATTATTAAGGGCTAGATATAGGTGAACAGACATAGGTCAGCAGAGGTTCTGAACATAGAAACTGCATTGTGAACTCTGGGTTACTTTGGAAGTTCCTGTCACAACCCAGGAATTGAAATTTACCCCATTCATCTCACTTGTTTAGACTCAACTTAAGTTTCAAACTATGCTGCTTCTGTCATTTCTGTATTCTTCATGGAACCATACAAGAAGGAAGGAATTCAAAATTCTTTGAACAAGAAAGGAACACTGAGTAATACTGATCTCTTTTAAACCACTGCATTCATTTGCAAATTACACTGCTTAATTTTATACCACTGTACAGAAATCATTTGATCATTGTGTGTAATTCTGTACCTGTTCAATTATGTAATCTTTGCTATTGTTTCCATGCACAATTCACATACAAGTCCTTTTTATTCTTGCTTCATTTCCTTTCCCTTTCCAGTCCATTTCGATTTTTATTCCTTTAAAATGTTAATTAAATTTAATTAATTTAATTTTATATGTAGGGTACATGACAAAGCACATATATGCCATTCAGAGGACAATATTTTGGTGGCAATTCTCTCCTTCCACTTTCTGATTCCTGGGAATAAGCCTTGGTGATCAGAGTCATTTTGTGCAGAGGTATCTTACCAGCTCCACTTTTTAAAATTTTTGAATTGTCAAAGTATTTACAGCATTAACACCAGTGACAGGTTGCCTCTAAACTTGATGATATTGCCAGATAAACAATTATTCCAGACTATAGTTATGGCAAAATTTTTAAAAAGTCAGTTCAGCAGTACCAATTTGAATGGAGTTTCTTTTTGGCATTTTAACTACAACCTTCTTTGGCTTTAATCACCTTTAAACTATATGAAACCTAATTATGCAAATTTTTCTCTTCCTATTCATTTGTCTTTGTTCTTCAATGGTCTAATACTAACATTAATTCTTGTCCTTAACCAGCCTACATCCTTTCTATCTTGAAACTTAGTAACTAATAACATATACTATTCTATCTTTGATTATATATCTCAAAATGGATATTAAAGTTAGGAACACTGTATTTGTCTTGATATTACATTTGCATAGTAGGTTTATTCAGCACTTGCAGCATTGTCAGTATTTTATGCTCAGAGTGACACCTGGTACTCTGAGTGTATAAACTGATACTTTTGCTACTTAACTATGACCATAGTTCACTGTAACATCTTAATCCTACCATGCCATATCTACTTGACTATTTCAAAGTTTCAAATGAAATAGTACATCTTATGAAAATAATCCAGTCAATGAAATAATACTGTAAGAATATGTCTAAATGCAAGTACGAAAGTGTGAAAATTCAAGGCAGCCTAAAACCCACCACCAAATGGTCTTATCTTATAGTTAAGCATTCAAATTAGAGTAAATTGTATGACGACACAAGCAAAGAAAAGCACAAAAGTTTATTTTAATAAAAGAAGATTCAAAAGACCACCTGAATTATCTCCAAGAAACATGTAAGGGTAAATGTGATTTCTGACTTCTCAGCAGAAATCTTAAAAGCATCTTATGATGCATTCTAAATTCTGCAAGACAATAACTTCCTTCCTCCAATACTATGTCCAGTAAAACTGTCCATTACAATTGATAAAGGAGAAATTTTTCCCTGAGAAACAAACAAAAAAATGCATAACCATTAGCCAAAACTACAGATGATACTTGAATGAAGAAATAAACACACCCATGAAAACAGAAAAGAACAAATCATCATTTGAAGACAGTAATTAAGCAAATGGTATAAACACTCTAAAATCTAGCAAGATGACTGGCATTAATACATACCTTTCAACAGCTTTGACTATTAATGGTATAAAATTTCCAAGTAAAAGCCATAGACTAGAAGATCAGATTGCAAAAGAGAATTTATGCTTTTGTCCCCCTAACAAACTCTCCTCACTGTCAAAGACAAACCAAATATCAGGGTGAGATGATGGAGAGTAACATTTGAAACTAAAGGAATTAGAATAGTAGTAGATGATACTATTGTACCTTCTGACAAAGGAGACTGGAAGGGAAAGTTGTAGAGAAGATAAACAAGGTCACTCCATATTGGACAAGGGAAAACACATTTAGAGTTTCTAAACATGCATGCACCAAAAACAAGATCACAAAAACAATATCATTCATAAAATGAACATTACTGCATCTGAAGATAAAACCATTGTGAATAATTTCAATACCTCACATTCACGAATAGGAGGAATAGTCTAACAACACCTAAGCAAAATATTTCTGAGATAAATGAAAGTAGAGAAAAGATAAACCAAATATATACTCAGTGAGCATTGGAATCAAACACTGAGAAAATAAACATTATGAATAGTACAAGGATTTTCTCTAAAATAAATCATATTATAGGATATTGTATTAGACAGGGTTCTCTAGAGCCACAAAAGTGATGAACTGAATTTTCTTTCTCTTTTCATCGACCCCCACCCTTGAATATATATATATATGCAACTTCTGTATTAGTCAGGGTTCTCTAGAGTCACAGAACTTATGGGTAGTCTCTATATGGTAAAGGGATTTGTTGATGACTTACAGTCTGTAGTCTAACTCCCAACAATGGCTGGCAGCAGCTGTGAATGGAAGTCCAAGGTTCTAGCAGTTGCTCAGTCCTACAAGGCAAGCAGGCAAAGAAGAAAAAGAGAGCCTTCCTTCTTCCAATGTCCTTATATAAGTCTCTAGCAAAATGTGTGGCCCAGATCAAAGATGTGTGCCACCACACCTTTAATTCCAGATGAACTTGGAGATATTTGTCTTAATCTTCTGGGATTCATAGCCACTATGCCTCAAGATCTCCATGCCAAATTCTAGGTCAGAAACTTGTATCTCTCAGCCTCCAGATTAGGATCACAAGTGAGTCTTCCAATTCTGGATTGTAGCTCATTCCAGATATAGTCAAGTTGACAACCAGGAATGACCACTACAATCCACCCCTTGTCAACTTGAAACAAATAGTATCTCATGTCCACATGAAACAATAACAAGATCATGAATACACCTAACATGATACTAAGTTTACTTAGTATCATAATACTTAGTTTAGTTTCATGATACCTAACATGAAACTAAACTAAGTATTCCTCATACAATTGCAAATGCATTTGTAAATTTACAATGAGGCAATGTCCCTTGGGAACATTCTTTTAGTGTCTCAACTTAAATACTAATTGATGTTAAAGAGGCTGGAAGAGAGACAAATGTATTCTTAACAGTATTCTTAACAAAATAAGACAGAAGCATTCATATTAGTTCATAATTCTCGTTTCTGCAAGTAATTACATGGCCTTAGCTGGTATTTATAACTATCTTCCTCTACTACCATTATGTATTTGTTTCATCCTTGGCAAGCACCTCAGCAGGTCTTGGCTCTTTTACTGGAGGAGTGACCCATACCTTCATTCCTGATGGGTCTGCATCCATTGTCATCCTGCTTGGATTAGGCTCTTGTAATTTCCGATTGACTTTAATCACAAGACATAGTAGTACTAAGAGACACCTGAAGGAATCTCCTGCACTCCAAACATAATCCTGCTTACGTCCATTGTGAAGAAGCAATCCAATTTCTCCATGGTAATCTGGATCTATCACTACTCCTAATACTGTTACTTCTTTCTTAGCCTGTTGGTTTAAGGGCATTAGAAGGCCAAAATGACCAGGGGGAAGTCTGAGCTTCCAGTTCAATGGAATGATTGTTGTGGCTCCTGGTAGGAGAACTCCCTACTTTGGAACTAAAACTTCTAGGCCAGCAGAAACTAGAATTATGGGGACAGGAAGCAAAAATTTTCCTAGAGGGCCAGTAGGAGTGATAGTGAGTAGAACTGTTCCCTTTTCCACCCCTTGATTCCTGGACCCATGGATCCTGGCTATGGGGGAAACTGTACTATATATTGGATGCTGATTCAAAGCATAAACTGCCTTCTGAAGAACTCTTCCTCAGCTCTCCATGCTGTTGCCACCTAATTGGAGCTGTAACTGTGTCTCAAAAGGCCATGCCACCTTTCTATCAGACCAGCAGCTTCAGGATGATGGGGAACATGGTAAAACCAATGAATTCCATGATTGTGGGCCCACTGTTGCACTTCTCTGGCTGTGAAGTGAATTCCTTGGTCAGAAGCAATATTGTGTGGAATAACATGATGATATATATAAGGCATTCTGTGAGTCCATGGATGGTGGTTTTGGCAGAAGCATTACATGTAGGAAAGGCAAATCCATAACCAGAATAAGTATCTACTCCAGTAAGAATAAAACCTTGTCTTTTCCATGGAGGAAGTGGTCCAATGTATTCAACCTGCCACCAAGTTGTTGGCTGGTCATCTCTAGAAATGGTGCTATATCTGGGGCTCAGTGTTGGTTTTTGCTGTTGGCAGATCTGGGATTCAGCAGCAGCTGTAGCCAAGTCAGCCTTGGTGAGTGGAAGTCCGGGTTGTTGGGCCCAAGTATAACCTCCATTTCAGCCACCATGGCCACTTTGTTCATGTGCCCATTGAGCAATGACAGGGATGGCTGGGGAAAGAGGATGACTGTCCACAGAACAGGTCATCCTATACACTTGATTATTGAACTCTTCCTCAGATGAAGTTACTTTTTGGTGAGCATTTACATGGGACACATGCACATTTAGAGAGATCTACCCACATACTTCTTTCCCAGGTGTCTTTCTCACCAGTTTTCCAATTGTGATCTTTCCAGGTCCCTGACCACTCAGCCAATCCATTGACTATACAGCCCATGAGTCAGTGAACAACCGTACATCTGGCTATTTCTTCTTCCAAACAAACTGTAATACCATGTGTACTGCCCTAAGTTCTACTGACTGTGAAGATTTTTCATCACCTGTATCTTTCAGGGTTATCGGAAAGGAGTTGTAATCCTGCAGCTGTCCACTTCTGGGTGGTGCCTGCATAACATGCAGAGCTATCAGCAAACCAGGTCCTAGTCTTCTCTTCTTCAGTCAGCCGATCATAGAGAAAACCCCATGAGGCTATACACGCATGCTTGGCAGCAGATGGCATTGTAACAGGAGTAGAAACCATAGTCATTTGAGCAACTTCTTCATGTAACTTGCTTATGCCTTCAGGACCTGCTCTGGCCCAATCACATATATACCACTTCCATTTTATAATAGACTGCTGCTTTGCATGTCCTACTTTATAATTTGGAGGGTCTGATATCACTCAGCTCATGATGGGTAGTTCAGGTCACAAATTAACTTGGTGTCCTATTGTCAAACGTTCAGTTTCCACTAAGGCCCAATAGCAGACCAAGAGCTGTTTTTCAGATGAAGAATGTTGTCTGAAGATGATGGTAGAACTTTGCTCCAAAATCCCAAAGGTCTCATCTGTGATTCACCTACAGGGGCCTGCCAGGTTCTCCTAACAGCATCTCTATCTGCCACTGACACCTCAAATACCATCGGGTCCACTGGATCATATGGTCAAATGGTAGAACAGCCTGCACAGCAGCCTGGACCCGTTGAAGAGCCTGTTCCAGGTCCCACAAAAAGCTAGCTGCTTTCTGGGTCACTTGATAAATGGGCCTGAGTAACACACCCAAGTAAAGAATGTGCTGTCTCCAGAATCCATATATATATATATATATATATATATATATATATATATATATATATATATATATATATATACATATATATATATATATATTTGTATATGTATGTATATATATGTATATAGTGTGTATGTGTATGTATATAGTGTGTATGTGTATGTGAATATATGTGGGTATACACATATATAAATTCCCACAAGGCTAGGTGTCTGTATATGCTGGAACCATGAAGATGTAGGCTGCCATGCCAGTGAAGGATTGATGTATGTAAGACAAGAGCAAGCAGGAAAAGGAGTAGAATATTCCTTCCTCCATGTTTTTGCATATGCTTTCAGTAGAAAATGTGGCTCAGGTTAAAGGTGTGTATTCTGACTTTAAGATCTGGGTCAGAAGTATCTCTTCCTACCTTAAAAGTATGGACTTCAAGTGGATTCACCCATATCAAACCAGGAAGAAGATTTCTCATAAGTGTCCCTTCTGTATCTGGATTATAATTCATTATAAATATCATCAAGTTGATAACCATAATTAGCAGTCATACATTAAATTAAATTAAACTAAAGCTTATAGAATATCGAAAGCTTCTTGTGGTCTGTCTGACCACAATAGACTAAAGGTAAAAAATAAGCAGGAAGAAAAAACTATATAAAAACACAAATTCAAGGAGATTAAACATAATCAATAAAATTAAAAGTAAAAATGAAAACATTTTGCCAGACAGCAATGAAATTTGGAAAATCTTAAAGACATTCTTTGAAAAATTTAATGCCCATAAAAGTAAAATATAAAATAAATCAATATATTTCTAGACATAGATAAACTACCAAAATCTAGCCAAGTTGGTATAATGAAAAGAAATAACAACAGGGAAATGCAAATCAAAACAACCCTGAGATTTGTGAAGAAAGAGGAACACTCCATTACTGGTGGGATTGCAAGCTGGTACAACCACTCTGGAAATCAGTTTGGCGTTCCTCTGGAAATTGGACATAGTACTACCAGAGGACCCAGCTATATCACTCCTGGGCATATACCCAGAAGATGCACCAAAATGTAATAAGGACACATGCTACACCATGTTCATAGCAACCTTATTTATAATAGCTAGAAACTGGAAACAACGCAGATGTCCCTCAACAGAGGAATGGATACAGAAATTGTGATACATCTACACAATGGAGTACTACTCAGCTATTAAAAACAATGAATTTATGAAATTCTTAGGGAAATGGGTAGACCTGGAGAATATCATCCTGAGTGAGTAACCCAATCACAAAAGAACACACATGGTATGCATTCTCTGATAAGTGGATATTAGCCCAGAAGATGGGAATACACAAAGTACAATCCACAAACCACAAGAAACTCAAGAGGAAGGAAGACCAAAATGTGGATACTTCACTCCTTTAAAGGGGGAAAAAACACCCATGGAAGGAGTTGCAGAGACTAACTGTGGAGCAGAGACTGAAGGAAGGACAATCCAGGCTGATATAGCTCTCTCCTGAGAGGCTCTGACAGTACCCAACTAATACAAAAGTAGAGGCTTACAGTCATCATCGAACTGAGTACAGGTTCTCCAATGAAGAAGCTAGAGAAAGGACCCAAGGAACTAAAGGGTTTGCAGCCCCTTAGGATGAAAAACAATATGAACTAAGTAGTACCCTCAGAGCTCCCAGGGACTAAACCATCAACCAAAGATTACACATGGTGTGACAAATGGTTCCAGCAGAATATGTTGGTCATCAATGGGAGGAGAGGCCCTTGTCCCTATGAAGGTTCTAAGCTCCAGTGTAGGGGAATGCCAGGGCCAGTAAGAAGGAGAGGGTGGGGTGGCAAGCGGGGCGAGGATGGAGGAGGAAGGGAACAGGGGTTTGTTCTTGTTGTTTCTTGTTGTTTGTTTTGGTTTGGATTTTTGGAAGGGAAACTGGGAAAGGAGATATCCTATGGAGAACTGTAAATAAAGAAAATATCTAATAAAAAAAATAAGAATGCTGCTAGATAGTATTTATTGCACAAGTATCTCCCTGAGACTAAACATAGATAGCCACATGGCAATCAAAGATTATTATAGGTCAGTCTCCCCTATGATTATAACTGTAAATAGTCTTAATAAAATATTTCAAATCTAATTGACAAACAAACATATTCATTATGATCATGTTGGCTTGTTTCCAGAAGATAATGGCATTTCAACTTATGAAAATAAAAATCTACAACATACCATATAAATCAGCTCGAGAACAGTATCATATTTTCATCTGAGTAAATATAGAAAGCAAATTTTGACAAAATCCACCATCTTTTTCAGATTAAATTCTTGGAGGAAATATAAATATTAGAAATATATCTGAACATAATGACAAACGAATATATGCCAAACCAATAACAAACATTATAGAAAAAGTAAAAATAAAAAATATTTCCAATATAATCAGGAATTAGACAAAAGTGTCTACTTCCCACATTTTATTTAATATGGTACTTGGAACATTTGCAAGAATATGAAAGAAGAAAAAGAAACAAAATTGACCAAAAAATAAAAGAATAAGTTAAAGTATGCAGATTATAGGTTTCCATATGAGAACTTCAAACTCTTCCAGTAAAAGCTTATGACAGATTAACAAATGCAGCAAAAGAAAAGAATACAGATTAGCATACAGAAATCAGTATTCTTGCCGTGCATTAGCAAACATGCTGAAAGTCAAATTAGGACAGCATTCTCATGCATACTTGCTTCAATAAACAAAGAAATGCTATAGTAGTAGTACTAGTAGTAGTAAAAGCAAAAGGAACCATTTCAAAGTCACTATATTTAAGAAATGAAAGATATTTACCAACAAAATTAGTAAGCATGGAAAAAAGGTATTTAAGGAAAAACTAAAAGAGAAAGATCTTCCATGTTCATTGACTAAAACAATTAATATTTTAAAAATGATTATGATACTAAAATTCATGGATTCAATGCAATCCTCATCAAATTTCCAATGGTATTGTTTTCAGAACTAGAAAAGTAAGGATATGAAATTCATATGTAAGCACAAAGCTCCTGGTTAAAAACCAGTAATCAGAGCAAATAAACAGTGCTGGGAATATCACTACAAGAGATCACAAAGCTGAAATATCATGGTGCTCCTACATAAATAATATGAATATCAATATGATAGAATATAGGCTCTAGATACAAGTCTACAGATACAACCATCTGATTTTGGAAAACGTGAGTACTACAGTTACTACTGTGAGCAAAGATAGCCTCTTCATGAATGCTCCTGAGAAAACTGGATGTCCCCAGGTAGAAGAGTTGGTCAGAATTCCAAGAACAAGTGAGAAATTTGGTTCCTTATCTCTAATTTATATTCTATACAGTCCCACTGTATAGTAACTGCTTCAATACATAATAGACAACAATTTCCTAGAATGAACAAAAATAACTGATAAAATAATTCTAATACTGGAAAGATGTAGTTTCTTGAAATGAAACAAGTTTCTATGCAGCAAAGGGAACAATCAAGTGAAGATATGACCTACAAACGGAGAAAATTTTGAACAACTATGCAAAGTGAAACATAATATCTAGAAAGTAGAAAGAATCTGATATATTATCACAACCAGTCAATAAATGTGATTAAGTATGATTATACTAAAATATAAATGATCAAGAAGCTTTAAAAAATTAACATTGTTGTGGTTTGAATAAGAATGATCCCCAGAGGCTCATATATTTGAATGCTTAGGAACTAGGGAGTGAACCTTCTGAAAGGAGTAGAGTAAGTATGTCACTGAGAGTTGGTATGAAGTTGAAAAGTCTATGTCTATCCCAGCTTCTCTTTCTCTCTGCCTACAAAACAGGATGGAGTTCTCAGCTACTGCCCCAATGCCTGCCTTCATGTTGTCGTGCTTCCTGCCAAGGTGGTAATGGAATAAACCTCTGAAATTGTAAGAAAGCCCTCAATTAAATACTTTTCCTTACTAGTGTTGCCTTAGTAGTGTTGTCTTCACAGAAATGAACAATGACTAAGACGAACGTAGTTAGCTATCATCAAAATGTAAATTAAATGTTCAAAGAGATGTGGCTTAATTTTAATTAGAATGTCAGTCTTTATGAAGATATTCACAAATGGTGCTAAGAATGTGAAGAAAAGACATTTGTTGGTGGAAAAAAAGTTCATGTACCCAGTATGGAAATCATAGAAATTTCTCAAAAAATAAACAAACAAGTATTGAACCAATATATAAATCTATCAAGTGAGATGGTTGAAGAAAGTGAACATATACACACAATGAAATATTATTGACATAAAATGAACAAATGTATTATCACTAACAGAGGGATAGGTGTAACTGGAAATTATAGTAAATGAATTCAATCAGTCTACTAAAAATAAAGCCAGCTATTGTATGCTTTTGTCTACATTAGCAGGCTGAAGAGGACTAATAGGAAGGAAAAAAGGGAGTAAGACAGGGATTCAGAAAGGGCTATGATGCCGGAGGATATGCTCAAGGGTCATTAAACATTTACATTAAAATGTCATTAATAGATGCAGTGTTAGGGCTGGAAAGGTGGCTTAGCAAATGTTTCCAGATTTTACCAAGATCACAAATTAGGTTCTGAGAACCTATACCATGTAGTTCACAAATACCTGTAACTCTAGCTCCATGGGATTCAGTGCCCTCTGCCTACTTCTGCAGGTACACACACACAAACACACACACACACGAGAGAGAGAGAGAGAGAGAGAGAGAGAGAGAGAGAGAGAGAGACACAGACACAGACACAGACACAGACACAGACAGACAGAGACAGAGACAGAGAGACACAGAGAGACACAGAGAGAAAGAAAAACAGAGAAACAGAGACAGAGACAGAAAGAGCAAGACAGAAAGGGAGAGACAGAGAGACAGGGAGAGACAGAAACAGAGAGAGACAGCAAAAACTCCTAACCATCAAAAATAAACCCCAAACCCAAACAAAACAAAACTACAGAAAAAGATTTATAGTATCAAATAAAAAATCAAGATAATATCAAGTAAATATTTTTTAAGCTTTTGTGCTATGATAATTAGTTTGTATACTACTTTTGGTTAGAGATAATAGCAAGGAGTTGAAAATGCCTTTGCCTGTTTTTATTAATTAATAATTGAAGACAAGCTGATATGGATGGATTTGGTGAATTTAATGAAGTAATGTATCTGATATAAATTAAATTTTGCAATGAGGTGGAAAATGTGAAAGAATATTGGTAGTTATGGGATGTGGAAATATATAGCAGGTATATAGACCTGTATTCTGATTCTAATTACAGATCTCTTTTCTGGTTAATTTTAGTCAAGTTGCAGAAATCAAAATGACCATAAAAAATATGTTTCATATCATTCACAATATTGATATAAAATGTTAATCATATCTCCATTTATTTGTTTGTGTGAATTTATGCTGAAACATCAATGAGCAAAAATGTTGAAATAATGTTTAAAGGTATTTCAGATATTAACATAAAATTAATGCATAGCAAGCAATGCTAAAATCATTTAGAGACCATGCTTCTACTGTGGCTTCACAGGTCTTATGCTCACAACTCTTTTGGTCATGGTTATTATATCATAGCATTACTATTGGTGAAATAATTTCAGCTGTATGAAATATAAACTAAGATTTTATGGTTATGACACTTATCAGAGTGTCAGTTTATCTATAATGTACTATTATCAGTCATTTTTTTCACTTAGAATGTTTGCTGTAAGTCACATTACACTAAACTATTACTGTTCAATACTAAGAATAGAAATGTTGGACAATGAAATGGATGAATAAATATAAATAAATACAGACAATCTTTATGAAAATAATCAGAATAAGATAACATGTTTTGGTTTTTAAAATTGAAGAAATAGACTGAAGTGGATACAAATCAAAGAATGAGAGAATCAGGCAAATAAATTTTGAAGATGAAATAAATGAAAATGTAAATTGAAAGAGAAAAGCTGTCATTTTTAAAAATGATACAACTAATTATATAGGAAATCCAATTGAATTTACAGATGAAACCACAATAATTCTGCAAATCTTGACAACAAAAATCAATATGCTAAACCAATTACCACACTGACTATAATAATATAATAATAAAAATGATACTATAAAAGAAATATATTTATATAAAGCAAGAACTTTCAGATTACCAATTTTATATGATTGAAATATGATTATAGTAGTACAATGACACAACATTTTGTTTGTAAAATCTAGTCCAGAAAAAGAATGCTCTTATAGAATTTAAATAGAAGAATTAATTAAAGTGCCAGTCAATAGAAAGCCATAGAACTTCTCAACGTTCAAAGAGAGATGAAGCAAGTTCTGTTTATGTCTATTTTGAAATGATGAATATCTGAAAATTATAGGCAAACGAATTATTGAGTTTATAGATTGTAATCTGCATAGAATGAAATAAAACTGAACTCAAATCTTTAGATATGACAGCAGTGATCAAAGTAAAGTCGAAGACGCTGGTAGTTAAAATTTACCTAATGGTGGCCAAGTGTATGACCTAGTGCTTAAACATGACTGCTACTGTTGCACAATGATCAAACTCAGTTCCCAGAAGCCACACTGGACAGTTCACTACAGCCTATCTTACCATCCTCAGGGGATCTAGCACCATTTTCTGTCTTCCAGGAGCACCTACATTCACAGATTCAATGATAGAAAAAGATACACACACACATATTTACTCACAAAATAATAAATGAAATAAATATTAAAAAGCTTACTTTACATAAAGAACATTAAATGATAAAATATTAATCTAAATGTATTACAAATATACA
Source organism: Mastomys coucha (assembly GCF_008632895.1). NCBI lineage: Eukaryota > Metazoa > Chordata > Mammalia > Rodentia > Muridae > Mastomys > Mastomys coucha. The sequence goes on along the minus strand of NW_022196903.1, from coordinate 69,946,007 downwards.
ACTCAACACAAAATGTATTATATACAATATTTTACAAAAATACAAATCATAATAAAATAAACAATACAGGAAGAATAATTTTTATAAATATGACAATAATAACAAGATATTTTTAAATAGAAAAACTATTTTTGTAGGTAGGTATTTATTTCTGTCTGTGTGTCTGTGGGCTTGTGCATGCATGGCACAGGTATGGATATCAGAAGATGGTTTATGGATCTCGAAGGACAACTTGAAGAATTTGAAACTTGATTTCCATTATGTGAGTCCTAAAAACTGTTCTCAGATAATCATGGTAAGAACCTTTACCTCTTGAGCCTTCTTGCTGAAACAGTAGTTTCAAAAAGGATAGGATCATATTGTCTTTTGGAGAGTGATATAATGAAATGTAGAGTAAACAATTAAAATATGAAATATAAAATTTAAATGCTGAAAATGTTAAGAATTATTAAAAGTATCTCATGTAACTTGATTTTAACAAATTGCAAAAAGGAAAAATAGAGGAACTATTTGACTATCAATAACAATATAAACTTAACATTTCTAACAATAAATGCTCAGTAGAATCACTGGAGTGATTTTACAATGAATCACAATGTTCAGGCCCAGCCCTGTGTTACGATAATTGAGAGTATTGACAATAGGGACAAGTGATTCCTTTCTGCTTTTTCTTCAATAGTGATAAGCCCTGAACACTGAGCATCTCAAATATATGTCTTCACCTGGATTCTCATTTTTTCTATATTGTTAAATCCAATTTTGTTTGTATATTTAGTACTTTTCCACTGTAGACAATACTGAAAACATCATTGAACTATATCAGCAAAAATATTTTGTAGAATCACATTACTTCACAACTCAATTCTACTTAACTATTAAGTCATTGCTTAGCTCTTCTGGTACTCTACCTGTACCCCTGGTAGATTGACCTGCCTGTTTCCCCACCCTACACATTACCTTTCTTTTAGAAGGTCAGCTCTAATTAGGGACACAGGTAAAAATTCCCACCCAAGTATATATCCCAGCTTGGACTCCCACAGAGCCCATCAAACTTGGGATCTGTCCCACCCTGCTGGAATTCTTGTGACCTCTTAGTCTTCATTTTGACTTTCACCTGTGGCAGGTCAACATGCCTGTTCCACAAGCACACTTTCCTGGCTGTCTCCCAGGAAGACTGCTCTAATCAGTACACAGGAGGCCTGCCCTATCAAGAGATAGCATGAGGCCAGCTATAGCCCAGGATACATAGCTAGCTCCACCTTCATCTAATGAGGCTTACTCCAATCCAAAACACCCAGACCAGTTAAAATCAGAGGCAAACAGTTGGTGAAAGGCAAGTACAAGAACTTAAGCAACAGAAGTCAATGTAATTTGTCACCATCAAAACCTAGCTCTCCTACCATAGAACAGTCATAGAAAGCCCTGGAATACCCTAACAATACTGAAGAGCAATATTCTGACCTTAAATCTTATCTCATGAAGATGATTGAGGCCTTTAAGGAGAACAAAATAGTTTCACTGAATAAATACAGGAAAACACAAGCAAGCCCTTAATGAGGAACCAAATAAATTCCTTAAAGAAATATAGGAAAATACAATCAAAGAGGAGAAGAAACTGAACAAAATGGTCCAAGACCTAAAACTGGAAATGGAAAAGATAAAGAAATGACAAATGGAGATGGGAAAACTAGGAGATAGAACAAGATCTACAGATGCAATCATCACCACCAGAATCTCAGCCATGGACAATACCATGTAAGGTATTGGTATACCTGTCAAAGACATTTGCAACTGGAAAAAGTTCCTAACTCAAATATCCAGGAAATTTGGGATATAATACAGAGATAAACCATGAGAATTATAGGAATAGAAGAGGATGCAGATTCTCAATTCAAAGGGCCAGAAAGCATCTTTAAAAATCATAGAAGAAAACTTCTCTAACCTAAATGGAAGAGATGACCATAAAAGTAATAGAAACCTAAAGAACATCAAATAGATTTGATCATAAATGTAAATCCTCTGGTCAGATAATAATTAAAACACTAAATGTACACAACAACAACAAAATTATTACAACCTTCAAGGGAAAAAAGCCAAGTAACACATAAATGCAGACCTATCAGAATTACACATGACTTCTCAACAGATACTCTAAAATACATAAGATCCTGGACAGTCTTACAGTTCTGACAGGAACACAAATGTTATCACAGACTACAATAACCAGCAAAATTCTCAATCACCATAGTTAGAGAAACCAAAATATTCTATGACAAATTGAAATTTAAACAATATCTTTCTAAGAATCTAGCCCTAGAGTTGTCATTAGAAGGAAAAATCCAAAACAAGGAGGAAAACTACCACCAAGAAAACACAAGATATTAATTATTTCACAATAAATGTAAAAGAAGAGAATCACACACATTCATAATAATACCTCCAACAACAAAATAACAGGAACCAGCAATCATTAATACTGCTCAACATCAATGGATTCAATTCCCCAATAAGAAGGCACAGGCTCACACAATATATCTCCACAAATCCAGCCCTTCAAAGAGTAATAAATGGAAAACTCCAACACAAGAA